>NW_020664419.1:1000834-1009140 GCF_002925995.2 Terrapene triunguis | reverse complement strand
AGCTAGTTTGAGCTCATTTTGTGCCTTTGCCTTTCTAATCTTGCCCCATAGTGACCTTTACTCCATGGTGGTAGAGCCTTCAGGTTCTCCTTCCTTTGAAGGGCTAGGAAGGCTGATAGAGAGTAGGCAAACCTGATATAAAAATATATCCTCACAGGCAGCAGTGGGTAAAGCTTACATCAGTGGATAAAGACCACATCCATATAGCTAAAAAACACCAAACATGGTAGGCCATGCGTCCCTTGAGGAACCTCCCTTATGTCTAATCCTAACCTGTCCTGCTTTCGTTTAAGGCCACTGCTTCTTGTAATATGTCCTTAGTCAACTTAGAAAATAGGTCTCCCCTTTATGAGGTTCCCCTTCACTTTCTCAGACAAAAGGGAGCCTAAGGCAGAGATCCGGTCTGTATTCATGTACACTAGCTGCCCCACCATGCTATACCATCACCTCCACACACCCAAACAGAAGCTTGTAGGACAGCACAGTCAAGGACACATGGCAAGAAAGCATTGTGCAAACACATGGCCAAAACATGGACAGCCTTGGCCTCCAATGGATCATGGGTTTTGGGGGCTGAATCCAGTCTGTTCCAGGAGGAGCAAACTCTCCTTCTCTCCCTCCAAAGGATAGGTAAGCAGCACGCTCTTCCACTAGAGCCTGGAACTCACCACTAGTGAATTTCCCGTTTCCAAAAGGAGAATAACCTGGGTAGGGGGTAATTTGACCCTTAGGTCATATCCTTTAAGTATTTAATAGAATGATCCTACCTTCTCTTCTCACTTTATTCCTTTAAAAACAGGGCAAGAGAACCTGTGGCTCCTTAGAGCAATATTACAGCTCCCTTCATTGCCCATGTTATATACCGCATGGATTCTAGAGTGACCAGATGTCCCGATTTTATAGGGACAGTCCTGATTTTTGGGTCTTTTTCTTATATAGGCTCCTATTGCCCCCCACCCCGGTCCCGATTTTTCACACTTGCTGCCTGGTCACCCTAATGGAGCCTGCTAATCTGTGCTGCCAGACATTAACCAGTCTCACATGGTTGGCAAGCCAGCAACCACTCTCATTTTGTAGTAGTGAAGATGCTGTGCATGAACTGAGGAGAAGGCAGGATACCTAATCATTGCATAACACTGGCAGTGGCAAAGCAGAGATACGGGGAGGATCTTGAAGAGGATCATGGATAGGTAAAAGTAAAGGCTTAGATGCATCTTGTAAACCAAATTTGATTAGATTTGTCTCATTCCTCATTTCTTACTTGCAGGCAGCCTGACTGTGTGTACTCAGGTGGTGCAGCCTCTGGTAGCTGGCTACATGTAAACTTGGCAATTCCTGCATCAGGGAATCATTGTTTAGCATGGAGGGCAGTGTATCATGTAAGCTAAACAACAGCCTATCTGTAATAAAACAACGAATCCTGCACAAGCAGTGTCTGCCTCCCTTTCCCCCAGGAGTTAGACTGCCCCATTCACACTATCCCTGAGTTACAATTACTTAAGTCCTTTAACCATGATTCCTTTTACGTCAGACCTTCCAATCTGTTGATCATCATTTTTGCATTCATTTGTATTCTTTCTATGTTATCACTATCTTTTTAACGGTGAGATACCCAAATCTGTACACACTGGATCAAATTCAGCTCTGGTCATGCTGGAGTTCATGTGAAGTTCATACAGTTCAGTGGAGATATTCTGGATTTACACATATATAAATGAGAGAATTTTTCCCGTTATTCTATGTGGGGCCTCACTGATGCTTCATACAGAAGAATTATTACCCCCTTACAACCAAAAATGCTTCTCTTTAGAGATCACATTTACTTTTTAATCCTCAGTGCACTATTCCTCTTTTTAAAACCCTTTTGATAGCCTAATAGAACTCAAATTTACCTTCTGATTTGCTAGTCCCTTTGCCAGAAGGTAGTCCTTCATCTCGGCATTTCTGGTCAATCTGTGTTTCAGAAAAACAAGAATAAATGGTAGAGTTTGCTATTTAGAAGGCTTTTTAATAATTTCTACTCAGTGGATACTGCAACAATGTACAACATTGTTTCTTAAGTGGGCTAGTGAAAGATGTCATCCGGACTGTCCTGGAGAATAAAGTCGATTATTCATATAGAACGCATATAGCAATGGCAGCAGCAGTGCAAACTTCTCCATGTTGCCCTGCTGTTGAGCCTCAACACTGACCTGGAGGAAACCTTCTAGTGATGGCAGGAGTGTTCAATGTCTTTGGCCTTTGTGCTGAGACTGACAGTAAGGGTGAGGGACAATAAGTGATAATGAGCTTTGTGGTGAGAACATTTGTCCACTGGAAACTGGACTGAGACCCCACATTTATTTCTCAGTGGCCACCAGAGAGTTTTTGGGTGGCAACATCTTTCAATACTTGGGCTTGGACTTGAACCAATGATGTGGAGGTGAAGGACTCTATCCATTACCACTCCTCTGAGCCATCCAGTTCAGCCCCTCATAGCACAATTTATTAGTAGTAACTGATGATTAACAATTAATTATTATAAATAACACACTGTTTTTAAAAAAGATTGGGGCATTCCACTGTCCTCAATGCAGCTTTCATTCACATGCATCTTCTTCGCACAGCCTCTTTGAAAAGTCATGAGTAAGAAATGAGTAGGAATTTCAAGATTTGGCCCATTATATGTAAAGAGTCATCAGCACCACTGGGAGAATCCTCATTTTGATCTCATTTGCATCATTTGCTGGGTGCCCGTTTTACACCATTGTAACAACACTGACTTCCAAGGAGATACTTTTGATTTTTACACAGGGGTAAGCAAAATTAGAATCAGGATCTTCAACTTCCTAGTGGTCCCCCAGTTTATTGTGTGTCTGAACTGTGCTGTCTGTTTATAATAGATTATAAGCTCCTTGGAGCAAAGACCATGTTTTCTCTTTGCATTGGAGGATGCCAAGCGCACTGATGGAGCATCGTAATTAATAATAATAAAATATCTTCTTACATTGTAAACTCTGTGGACAGGGATAGTTTTTTTTGTTATTTATGCATACAGGGTATAGCATAATAGGGTCCTGATCCCTGACTGGGGCTTCAAAGCACTGCCACGGTAAAATCAATTAAAAAAATACTACTCTTACCCAATTATAAGCGTTGTTGATGAAAGTTATAGACAAAATGCCAATACAGTATGAAAGCAGGATTTGCCCCACAACCCCACAAAAGTCTTCATCATCCCCGTCACACTCCTTGTAATCTGGTTCTTGGCAGGCGATGGCCTCTACAGGGCCAGTATGTAAATAAAGCCACCAAAAATAGAGAAAAGGGAATCCCATTGAGTTTAGTTGATTAAGACACAGCACAATGTCGTTTCTCTCTTAGGAAATCGGATGAAAGAGGTCAAGATGGATTCTAATGCACCATGTGGTACCTTGGTAACCTATTGTTGACATTTATTTGTCTCAAGAGCTATCACAAGAAGTGGTCAGAACATGTTGATGACATCATTCTTGGAACCATAGTAACATGGATGTGTAATCTAAGCACAAAGAAGACCTATTGTATTATGTTGTGAAGTTGCATTTGCTCCAAACTTTATGTGTTTAGGTTTTTAGACCTGTTCCTGTGAGGTGCTGGGTGTCTTCAACTCCATTTCAAGTTCATGGGAGCTCAGGAAAATCAGTGCCTCCTAGGATTGGGCCCCTAATGTCGCACAATAATTCTGTTTTCATTTTTATGTTTCTGTTGCTTTTGTTCCTATGTTTGGGAAACGGATCAAAGATTGAAAGGCTTCCAGAACAACTGAAACCCTTTGATCACCACCCCGATGGGCTGGCTCTATAGCTCCATCCTCCACCCCCTTCTTCTCTTTCCTCCCTTCCCCAGGGCAACAGTCTCTTCTTACTATGTGCCTGTTGTGGGCACCCACTGCTCCTGTCTCTGGGTGGCTGGCACAGCTGCTACTGCTAAATATGTGTTTGATGGTCAGCTGCAGTTCTGGGTCCCCCCTACACTGTTCCTCTCTCTGTTGCTGCTCCCCTTAATGTCCCAGTCTTCCACTCCCACCCAGTCTTCTCACCTCAAAATGTTGTTGTGACAGGATTGTCAGGGTGCAACCTGGGACTGTGCCCCCTTAACTCACTAATCTGGGTTGTCTCTGTCAATAACTTACTGGTGACAAGCAGCGAACCCCTCCAGATGCTGTTACCACTCAGTACAACCACATATGCAGCCCCATACCCAGCCAGATTGTATGAATGCTCCCAGAGCCACTCACAAATCACGCAGAGAAAGGCACCAGCCAAATCCCCCCAGCTCCCAGCCTTGTACCACCAGAATATATTATCTTGCAACTCCTCAAGACCCTTTCTTGAGCTATTCAAGTTTATTAATTGATTCACCATTTCATCAGTGGAAAGTGGACATGCACCAGCCTTTGTAACCTGAGCAGATTTACCAAGCACTTCAGTCAAACCCACTGGTAAGGATAAACACTAGAATAAGTTTATTGATTACAGAAGATGGATTTTAAGTGATTATAAGTGATAGGCAAAAGTCAGAGTAATTACCAAAGGAAAATAAAAGATAAGCACACAGTCTAAATTCTCAACCTTATTAAACTAGGCAATATCTGGACTAAGCAGTTTTTCTCACCCCGCCGGATACTGCAGGTTGGTTACAGTCTTTCATATGCAGGCTCTCCCTGTTAGCCTGGGAACCAGTCTCCTCAGCTCCAGTATTCTCCTCATTGCCTTCAGTGTAGGTGGGAGAGGAGAAAGGATAAACTATGCAGCCTCTGCCCCATTTTATATCCTCATTCCATGTGCTTGGAGAACATAAGTCCAAGCACATCTGGGCATTGCTGAGCCACCAGGCAAGGTTGGGCAATTCCCCTGATGTGGTCTTGCACAAGTGAGTCATTGAATTGTAACTCCCTTGCTGGACAATGGCTGTTGATCCTGGTTTGACACCTGCCCAGGTGTGGGTTACCTCCCTTGTTGTTGTCTCTGGGGAGCTAATATCTGGGCGATTCCACAACTCACACCATATTTTAGTGACTACCTGTAGCAGGGTGACGACTCACCGGCGCGGCGCCTCCTGCTGGTTGTCTCGGGAATTAGCTCTTCCTCAGCAGAGATCTTCACAGCAGTTGAGTCACGGCAGCAGCTAGAGAGGTATCTCAGCCTAGAAACTAGAGAAGCCACCAGTAGTCATCACTCTTTGACAGAGCAGAAGGACCTTGAGATGATCCAGAGGGAATTGTGGTGTTTGTGTAAGTCTAATCTTATTTACGATCCAAGAATGTATGAGTTTCGCCTGTAAATAAAACTGGATACCTGTGGTGTGTATGAGATCTTCCCCTCCCTAGATCAGCACTTATTGTATGTTAGTGTAAATAGTTAAGTATAATATGCTGAATTGATGAAATGTTATAGGTCGGGGTCGGCAACCTATGGCACGCGTGCCAATGGTGGCACATGAGCCGATTTTTAATGGCACGCCGAGGTCCCGGTGAAGGGAACTCCAGGCCGGTAGCGGGCTGAGCGGAGCCGGCGGCTGAGACCCCGGCTGGCAGGAACCGGCGGCCGGAACCCCAGACTGCCAGCGGGCTGAGCGGGGCCCCGGCCCTGCTCAGCCCGCTGCCAGCCCAGGGTCCCGGCCGCCGGTCCCGCTCAGCCCGCTGCTGGCCTGGATGGATGGAACCCTGGGCCGGCAGCGGGCTGAGCGGGGCCAGCGGCTGGCAGGAGCTGGCGGACGGAACTCCAGACCGGCAGCGGGCTGAGCTGCTCTGGGGTCCCGGCCGCTGGCCCCGCTCAGCCCGCCGCTGCTCTGGGGGTTCCGGCTGCTGGCCCCTTGCCAGCCGGGGTCCTGGCTACCAGGACCCCAGCTGGCAAGGGGCCGGCAGCTGGAACCTAGAAGTGAAAGTAAAGCAGAGCGTGCATGCTCGGAGCCGGCCGATGCTGGGGCGCTCTGCTGCGGCTGGGTCCTGCTGGCTGCCGGAACTCTCCGGCAGGCTGGCGCTGGCGGCCCTGTGCACCGGACTAAGCAGCAGGCAGGCAGGCAAGTGAAACGGGCCGGCGGGAGGCGCGGTGGAGGTGTCTGCGTCCCAGCCTGTCCTGCTGCCCCTCTCTCGCCACTGGGGCTGGATACCAGGGCACTACAGGAATGTGCCGGCCCTGCGGCATGCACAGCTGCAGCCCCTCGGGGGGAAGGGAGCGGCAGGCCAGGGGGTCTTCTGCCGCCACCCCTCATTTGCCTGCAGATGCAGTGCCCCCACACAGCTGGCCCACAACTCCCTTGGCAGGAACAGCATGGGGCAGGGACCCATCCAGCATCCAGGTAACCCGGCTGCAACCGGGACTGTCCCAGGCCAGCCCCAAGCCCCCGCCCCCCCAGGGGCTGCATTCCCCCCTACATACACACCCCAACCCCCTGCCCTGAGCCCCTCGTGCCACCCAGCCCTGACTCCTGCATCATCCACATCCCCATCCCCACCCCCTGCCCTGAGCCCCCCGCACCCCAAACCCCTGCCCTGAGTGCTCCCCCCCCCACACCCACACATCCCCAGCCCCTGAGTTCCTCCCCCCTGAGGGGGTTGCAATATGACAGTACCTGTAAGAAATTTAAGTTACTTTCACCCCTGCTGGAACCCCAGACCAGCAGTGGACTGAGCGGAGCCAGCGGTGGGCTGAGTGGCTTCTCCTGCTGCTGGTCTGGGGTTCCGGCCGCCGGCCCCGCTCAGCCCACTGCCAGCCTGGGGTACCGGCAGCCAGCCCAGGGCTCTGCTCCTGACCTCGACCCAGCGCTCTTCAGTTACCCCCTGCTGTAGCCCACATTGGAAAACTCAGCAAGGAAAAGCGAGGGCAAGGATCACACTAAACTGATAAGATCTGCATTTTAATTGTATTTTAAATGAAGCTTCTTAAATATTTTAAAAACCTTATTTACTTTAAATACAATAATAGTTTATTTATATAATATAGATTTATAGAGAGAGACCTTCTAAAAACGTTAAAATGTATTACCGGCACGCAAAACCTTAAATTACAGTGAACTTGGCACACCACTTCTGAAAGGTTGCCTACCACTGTTATAGGTTATATTAATACATTAAGTGAATGGTTATATTGTCATATGTTATAAAGTCTGTGTCTTTATTGCCGTGGCGCTTCATTCTTTAAATTGTAACTTTTATTATACTTATTTCTATGTTTTCCTGATTTATCTAACATTGCAATTATTTTTCTAAATAAATATTATTTTTGTTTTCGAAGAAATTACTGCTTGTGTGCCTATTCTTGATCGGAGGGCTGTATCCTTGTCCTTTCAAGGGTCAGCAAGACTAGCTTACTCTGGGGAGCCCTCTGTATAACAGAGAGAAGCACCCTGGTAATATCCTGGAAATTCCTTTAGGGTGGACCACAACCTTGGTTACCAGGTTGGAAAAATTATAAATTAAGGTTTAAAATCAAAAGCTTTATTTTTAGGTAACATCACTGGCTTAATATAATTAGATCCAAATTTTCCAGTAACACTGTGAGGTGGCAAAATTTAAAGACAATATAAAACTACTCAAGATCATTAAGTCTAAAACTAATTGCAAAGGGTTACAAAGAGATCTCACAAAACTGGATGACTCGGTGACAAAATGGCAGATGAAATTCAATGTTGATAAATGCAAAATAATGCATGTTGGAAAACATAATCCCAATTATACATATCAAATGATGGGGTCTAAATTAGCTGTTACTACTCAAGAAAGAGATCTTGGAGTCTTCATGGATAGTTCTCGGAAAAATATCCACTCCATGTGCAGCAGCAGTCAAAAAAGTTAATAGAATGTTAGGAACCATTAGGAAAGGGACAGATAATAAAACAAAAAATATAATGCCACCATATAAATACATGGTACACACATACCTTGAATGTGCAGTTCTGGTCACCTCATCTCAAAAAAGATATATGAGAACAGAACTGAGAAAACTACGAAGAAGGGCAACAAAAATGATTAGGGACATGGAATAGCTTACATGCAAGGAAACATTAAAAGGACTGGGACTGTTTAACTTAGAAAAGAGACAGCTGTGGGGGGCTGTGATAGAGGTCTATAAAACCATAAACGGGGTGGAGAAAGTGAATAGGGAAGTGTTATTTACCACTTTACATAACACAAGAATGAGGGGATCACCCAAGGAAATTAATAGGCAGCAGGTTTAAAACAAACAGACGGAAGTACTTCTTCATACAGTGCAGTCAACCTGTGAAACTTCTTGCCCCAGGATGTTGTGAAGGCCAAAAGTATAACTGGATTCAAAAAAGAATGA
>NW_020664419.1:999745-1000824 GCF_002925995.2 Terrapene triunguis | reverse complement strand
TGCTTGTCACACTGACGGGTCACCGTGTGGCACAGTTCTGTTACAGTCACGCGTCAATGTCTCGCTGACGTGTCACTGTGTGGCGCCGTACTGTTAGAGCCAGGCACCACTGTCAGGCTGACTATCTCCATTAGGGTTCCCAATGATGACCGAAGCTATTCTGGGAGATTTTTTTTTCAAACATGTCATTTTTGTAAAATATCCCATTAAAATCTCCCGGCCCGTTTACAATAGTCACCGGGAGATGGATGCCGATTCCGGGAGGCTCACTCCAGGCCAGTCCTGGAGCGTTGGCAACCCTGCCTCCGTGCGGCCCCCAGCCGTTATGGCCACGCGCCCGCGCCTCACTCCTGTCCCAGGAGCGGGGATGGGAGACGGCGGAGGCGCTAGTGGATGGGGGCACTGCCGGCCGGAAGTACGCTGGCCTCGGCGTCGCGCTCCGGCTCGCGCTGGCCTCTCGCCCGCCTCGATCGCGCCTCACACGCGTTCCCGCCAAAACGGGACAGCGGAGACGCTGGGGGGAGGGGAGGAGCAACGGCTTCCTGCGCGAGCGCGCCGTCTCCCCGTCCCCATGGCAACAGGCCCCGCCCTCCCCTGTGGGAAGGGCTTCGCTTCCGGCCGGCGGCTGCGCGGAGTCGGCGCAAGCCCAGTGGGGACTGGCGTGGGCGCCTGATGCCGGCAGCTCCTCACGCGGGCGGGGTGAGTGCTGGCAGACGGGGGCTCCCGGCCCCCTTCGCGCCTTGGGGGGGGCGCTTCCCCGGCGGGGTGCGAGCCCCTCCCGCCTCCTCCGCTGGGGAGCGCGAGCCGGCTGCTCACTGGAGGGGTTGGGTGAGAGGCTCTGCCCCCCCCCGCATTGCCCCCGGGGCTGGGTCGGTTCTGTGCCCCTCCCCCACGGGGAGCGCTGGGTGGGCCCCGCGCGCGGCCCCTCCCCTGCGTGGCGATAGGGGGAGGCACCGGCCACGCCCCCTCCGGCCAGTGCGGGCCCACCAGTGGGGCTGGGCCCCCCCGTGAGGTTCCGTGCCTGGCGCCGGCGCCCTCGGCAGCAGCCGTTAACGTCCCTAGTGTAGACACAGCCCCTG
>NW_020664419.1:972717-999735 GCF_002925995.2 Terrapene triunguis | reverse complement strand
GTGCCCCTCGGCAGCAGCCGTTAACATCCCTAGTGTAGGCAGTCTCTGTGCTGGGTACCCGCAGTAAAGTGGGGCTGATCTAGGGTGACCAGATAGCAACTGTGAAAAATCGGGACGGGGGTGGGAGGCAGTAGGTGCCTATGTAAGAAAAAGCTCCAAAAATTGGGACTATCCCTATAAAATCGGGACATCTGGTCACTCTAGGCTGATCTGTCGCTGGCACCCCTTGGCAGCAGTAATTAATGTCCATGGTGTAGACACAGCCTCTATGCCGGGCACCCCTCAGAAAAGTGGGGCTGATCTGTCGCTGTCACTCCTCTGTAGTGGAGATTAATGTCCCTGGTGTAGATGCAATCTCTGGCTTATCCTCCTGCTCTGTAAAGTGGGCCTGATCCATTGCCCCCTGGCAGCAGTGGTTAATGTCTCTAGTGAATGGCAATATACAAAAACCTGTAGGAGAACACTTCAACCTCCCTGGCCACACAATAGCAGATGTTAAGGTAGCCATCTTACAGCAAAAAGACTTCAGGACCAGACTCCAAAGAGAAACTGCTGAGCTCCAGTTCATTTGCAAATTTGACACCATCAGATCAGGATTAAACAAAGACTGTGACTGGCTATCCAACTACAGAAGCAATTTCTCCTCCCTTGGTGTTCACACCTCTACAGCTAGCAGAGCACCTCACCCTCCCTGATTGAACTAACCTCGTTATCTCCATACTGATTTATACCTGCCTCTGGAGATTTCCATTACTTGCATCTGAAGAAGTGAGGTTCTTACCCACGAAAGCTTATGCTCCCAATACTTCTGTTAGTCTTAAAGGTGCCACAGGACCCTCTGTTGCTTGTCTCTAGTGTAGATACAGCTGTGCAGTACAGAGGGGCCCAGCTGATCTGCACAGCCCAAGGGTGTCCTGCAGATTGGCAGCTCTGGGAAACGGGAAGCACTGTCTTACCGTTATGTGTATTACTGTAGATAGCTCTCAGGAATCCCAGTCATGGACCAAGGCCCCATTATGTCAGGTGCTGTATAAACAGAACAAAAAGACAGTCTCTGTCCCAAAGAATTTACAGTCTAAGGCCTGGTCTACACCTAAAAATTAAGTCAACCTAGCTATATTGCTCAAGGGTGTGAAAAACTCCTCTAGGAGATGTAGGTAAACTGACCTAAGTCCCATGGTAGATGCTGCTAGGTTGACAGAAGATTTATTCTGTCAACCTAGTTACTGCCTCTCAGAGAGGTGGATTTACTACAGGGATGGAAAAAGCCCTTATGTGGCTGTAGCAAGTGTCTGAGACGAGAGATAATACATAGATACAGACAGACCGGGAAGTATGAGGAAACAGTGAGCTAGGGGAACACTTAAAAGTTAAGTCAACCGAGCAGCGTCGCTCAGAGGTGAACAATCCACCCCCTTGAGCAATGTAGATAAGCAGACCTAACCACCGGTGTAGACAGTGCTAGGTCAACCTAGATACTGCCCTTCAGGAAGGGGATTAACTATGGTCATGGGAAAACCCCTCCTGTCACTCTACTGAGTGGCTACACTGAAGCTTGTAGTTGTGCTGCTGTAGTGTTTCAAGTGTAGACCAACCCTGAGACAAAATTGGTCAGTGTGATGTACAGTGGCCTCAGCATGCCAGCAGCCTAACTTGTCAAGTGTTTGGTAGGCATCATGGCAAAGGAGAGTTTGAAAGAGAACAATGAAATAGCTTTGAGGATGTTTATATAGAGAACCTCCCAAGCATTAGGGGCAGCATGGGAGAAAGTGTGAAGCTGCTTATCTGAAGTGTTCAAGTATTTTATCATTAAGCTGCAACTAATCTGATTCATTGGTATGTAATAACAGTTCAGTGAACACATTTGTCCCAGTTTCTACATGTTATATACTCCATCTTTGAATGGGAGCATAACAAATATTTAAGCTGACAATTGTAGGAGGGAAGGTTAACTGTAGTGGAGGGTTATGGGTGTTAATAATACTTAGTCAGATTTTCAAAGTATATCAGTATTCTCATGCGCAAACATAGTGAGCTATGGAGATGGTCAGGGTGGATTTGATTTAAATCATGGAAGACTCGATTTAATCATGGTTTTCTACATAAAAGTGCATTCTTGGTGGTGGTTATAACCTTAATACATATTCTTCACAACTCAGAGATAGATGTAGGTTTCCTTTTTAGAAGGTACACACTATACATTTTTAAACAGTGATTTGTTTTGAAAACTTTTCAGATTAGTTTTAAAGCTATATCAAAAAATGAATGATTGTTTGGTTATTTCATTTACCAAAGGTAATTGAAGCTGATATTTATGAAGTCATTGGGAGGTGAACTATCTCCAATTCAACAGATTAATCATTAATATTTGGAGGATTTCTTGCCATGCTGTATTAGGAGGAGAACATCACCAGACAGACATTTAAATTGTTTTATTTAACTAAAACAACAGCGTTAAGTATTCTGGATTTTTTTTCTTCAACATCAAACATATAATATTTTAACAAAACAAACATATGTCCCTCGCTTCTCACATTTATCTCCAGACCTCTTCTCCTTGTCCAGATCTATTCCACCCCCAACAATCTTCTATTCATTGAACTTTTTGAAACTTTGCACTTTTAGAGAGAGGTAAGGGATTGACTCTGTGTACACAAATTTGTAGAGGGACAACAGAGCTGAGGTCTGTTAATTCTCACCAATATATATTATTTATTTATTTAAAAACATTTTTGCTGTTAACAAGCATGTTACCTCTGGAGAGACAAATCCACAGTTTGAGAACTGCAAAACTAAGCATCTCTGATGGTATCATCTAGACTGAGCACCGAGTCCCATTGGGTAGATAGAAAGATTAACCTAAATAATCTATACAGAAGCCTGTGGAACCCCATAAAATTTGGTCCCTAATCCATGAACTACTGGAACTCATTTACAAAACTTTTCTTAAACATGACATGAATATATTGTCTCATACTATAGAATTGGAATTTATAATCCCTATTCCATGATGAGATATCTTTGAACTATAATGTATCTAGATAGGTTTTTTCCTCAAAAAGTATTTTATCAAAAAAATCCGATTTAAATAAAAAAAATCAGATAAAAAATAAATCATTGATTTTTATCCACCCTGGAGGCGGTGTTTTAGTGCACTAGCCAGTTCTCAGTCCAACAGTGTATGTACAGTAGTGCTCATTAAAGTGAAAGGGAAGCGTCTGTACAAAAGGACTGCAGGATCTTACAAAGTCTCTCATCCCGATGACTCCGCACAGACTAGAAGAGAAAAAAATCTTGCCTATCACTTACTAAAGGACAGTAGCTTTCAAAAATGTACTGAATGGTTACTTAATCCATGTGACTTCCCCCCGCCTCCCATGTTTTATCCACAAAAACTGGGGGTAAAGGTGTTTTTTAAGCATGTCTGTAATGTGAAAAATATGAACTTCCAGGAATTTGATAGTCTGGGCTTGATTCTGCTTTGTTACCCAGTACATATTGGGACTAACTCTATTATAAAACTGGAGTGAGATGAGAATCTGGCCCTCCGTCCAGTGTGGGTAGATTTTTCTTCCCCAAGCCCAAATGGTAAAAGTAGCTCAGTGTTAGTTATGGAGAAAGAGCTATGTTAAAAAAACTCCCCTCCTCCCCCCCAAAAGTACTGAATGCTGTTTACTATTAAATATTAATCTGTAAATAGAAATGAACTCCCTAAATGCAATTTCCTAGGGACTGTTTAACATTTCTTTAGTCTGGTGCTGAAGGAGAGCGACACTATATAAATATCTCCATTCTTTTCTTTCCCTATGCTTCTCTCTTTACAGATGATGCAGGGGGAACAGAGTCCAGCTACTTCCCTCATTGACAGAACCATCAAGATGAGGAAAGAGACTGAAGCCAGGAAAGTAGTTTTGGCTTGGGGACTCCTTAATGTGTCAGTTGCAGGCATGATTTATACTGAAATGTAAGTTCCCGAACCGTTTTAAAACTTAATCAATAAAAGGATGTCATTATGTTCCTAGATATTTCCATGTACTGTGGGTCAGAGAGATGCCAACTCAATTTTTTTTCTCTTTCAGGACTGGAAAACTGATAAGTTCATATTATAACATTACATACTGGCCACTGTGGTATATTGGTAAGTGATTGTACTTGGTGATAGTTTACTTATGTGAGGAAACATAAGTTGTTTTCTTTATGTCGGTATTTGAAAATTTTTAACCCGCTTTTTGATCATACAAAAATCGGACTTGACTTTCCATGTCCAGTTTGGATCTGTCTGGGATTATCTCCTGTGACAAACTTGCAGCAAAAAAGGCTTATCTGTTATCTTAGATCAAATTGCATGTGTGTTGAGGCTTTACGTGGTGCTATAGGTGTGTTTTACATTTCCTGTAGTAGTTAGACAAAGCTCTTTTTTTCAAGACACTTACAATCTAAATGAGAGAGATGAAACTAACAAAGGATGAAAATGAAGAGTGGGAATAGACACGTAAGAGATCAGTGATAGCAAACCTTCAAAAAGGCTGGATTTGAGGAGAGGGAGTTGTAGGTTGTTCTGAACCTGGGGATGATATGAAAATGAAAGCATGTCGCAGCTTTAGGGAAAATTGCTTCAGATTCCTTAAACTCAGTGATGTGTTATCATGTCATGCATGTTGATATGTAAATATAATACCATGTTAACTAAATGTAAACTAAGCTAACTTGGGTATTGATTTACAGCCCTTTAAGCATAACTTGTTTTTTCAAATGGTGGAGTTACACTTGTAACCTTTAGAGATGTCAGCTGGTCTAGATTCCAAAATCTACTTTCTCTAAAGAATGTGAAGCTTATAAAGCAGCCCTTTGTTTATGTATGTGATGTTTTTAATTCACTTGTATGATTAAAATATTAGTCTCAAATATATAAAACCTGTCTCCAAAGTTCTTGCATAAAATATGTCCCTGACCATCTTAGCTAATAAGTGTTGATCCTCCATGAACTTATCTAATTTTTTTTTTTAATCCTGTTACACTTTTGGTCTTCACAACATCCTATGGAAACGAGTTCCACAGGTTGACTGTGCATTGTATGAAGAAGTGCTTCCTTATGTTTGTTTTAAACTTGCTGACTATTAGTTTAACTGGGTGACCCTTTATTCTTGCATTATGTGAATGGGTAAATCACACTTCCCTGTTCACCTTCTCCATACCATTCATGATTTTTAAAGACCTCTGTCATATCCCCTCCCCATAGTCGTCTCTTTTCTAAACTGAGCAGTCCCAGTCTTTTTAATCTCTCCTCATATGGAAGCTGTTCCATACCCCTACTCATTTTTGTTGCCTTTCTCTGTACCTTTGCCAATTCTAATGTACCTTTTTTGAGATCAGGCAACCAGAACTGCAGGTAGCATTTAAGGAGTTGGTGTACTATGGATTAATATAGTGGCATTATGATGTTTTCTGTTTTATTATCTGTCCCTTTGCTAATGGTTCCTAACATTCTGTTAGTTTTTTGGGCTGCCGTTGCACATTGAGTGGATGTTTTCAGAGAACTATCCATGATGACTCCAAGATCTTTCTTGAGCGGTAACAGTTTATTTAGACCTCATCACTTCGTGTATATATAGTTGGGGTTATGTTTTCCAGTGTGCATTACTTTGAACTTATTGACAGTTAATTTCATCTGCCGTTTTGTCGCCTAGTCACCCAGTTTAGTGAGATTCCTTTATAACTCTTTGCAGTTCGCTTTGGACTAGGAATGTAAATATCGTTTTAAAAAGTACCCGTTTAAACTATTAAAATTATATTGGTTAACCGTTTTAATCGTTACGTTCACAGTCTACATTTTACATCCATACTTTGGACTTAACTATCTTGAGTAGTTTTGTATTGTCTGCAAATTTTGCCACCTCACAAGTCACCCATTTTTCCAGATCATTTACAAATATGTTGAACAGCACAGGATCCTTGGGGGACCCTGCTATTTACCTCTCTTCATTGTGAAAACGGATCACTTATTCCTACCATTTGTTCCCATCTTTTAACCAGTTACTGATCTATGAGAGGACCCCCCTTATCCCATGATTGTTTATTTTGCTTAAGAGCTTTTGGTGAGGGACCTTGTCAGGCTTTATGAAAGTCCAAGGACACTCTATCCACTGGATCACCCTTGTCCACATGCTTGTTGATCTCCTGAAAGAATTCTAAATAGATTGGTGAGGTATGATTTCCTGGTATAAAAGCCGTGTTGACTCTTCCCTAGTATGTAGTGTTCATCTATGTGTCAGATCATTTTGTTCTTTACTATAATTTCAACCAGTTTGCCTGGCACAGAAGTTAGGCTTACTGGCCTGTAATTGCCAGGATTGCCTCTGGATCCTTTTTTAAAAATCGGCGTTACCAATTATCTGGTACCGAGGCCGATTTGAGTGATAGGTTACATACCACAGTAGAAGTTCCGCAATTTCATATTTGAGTTCCTTCAGAACTCTTGGGTGATTACCATTGGGTCCTGGTGACTTATTACTGTTTAGTTTATCAATTTGTTCCAAACCTCCTCTACTGACATCTCAGTCTGGGACAATTCTTCAGTTTTGTCACTTCACTAGAATGACTTGGATGTGGGGATCTCCTCCATATCCTCTGCAGTAAGGACTGATGCAAAGAATTAATTTCGGTTTTCTGCAACGGCCTTGTGTTCCGTGAGTGCTCCTTTAGCACCTTGATTGTCCAGAAGCGCCACTCACTGTTTGGCAGGCTTCCTGCTTCTGATGTACTTAAAAATATATATATATATTACTATTTAGTTTTGGTGAATAATTCATCTTTCCAAAATGATACAAAGAATATACAGTGACTTTTACCATGATAGTGTTTATATCAGTAGAGTGGGAAAACAACATGAGAGTCAAAGAGACAAGGTGGGGAGGTAATTTTCTGGACCTCTGTAAGCTCAAAAGCTTTTATTGGACCAACAAAAGTTGGTCCAATAAAAGATATTACCTCACTCACCTTGTCTCTTTAATATCCTGTGACCAACATGGCTACAACAACACTGCATACAGCATAAGATGTTAACAGTTATTGATTTTGTAAATGGTGAGCAATTTAAGAACACTCTAAAATATAAAGAACTAACTTGTTAAAATAATGGTTTTTGTTTTTTTTGTTCTAGAACTTGCACTTGCATCTTTGTTCAGTCTGAATGCCTTATTTGATTTCTGGAGGTATTTCAAATACACGGTGGCACCAACTAGCTTAGTTATGAGTCCTGGACAGCAGACCCTTCTTGGGCTTCAGAATGCATGTAAGTTATCTCTGGCAGTACTCTTTAAAATGGTGTCTACAACTGAGTTTGTAAATGTTTAACCTTCTGAACAGACCGTCATAGGTCTCAACCTGGCATGGGCCTCCAAACAAACACAAATGTCTAGAAAAAGAAGAGAGATGCAGTCAATAACTTCTGAAGGGTAGGAGTGCTGATTCAGAGAGCATTTTGATTGACTTCACCTTACTGCTCCCTGCAGATGGGGTAGCTAGGAGAAGTGGAATGAAAATTCAGAAGATCAAGAAGTTACTTGATTACTGTGTACCAGTAACTTCATGAAAGGAAGTATTGAGTGATAAAGGGCTCTTTACTTTAGTAGAGAAAGGCATAACAAGAACCTATGGCTGGAAGCTGAAGCCAGACAGAGTTAACTTAGAAATAGGGAACACATTTTTAACAGTGAGGGTGACTGACTTTGGAACCAACTACTGAAGGAAGTGGTGGATTCTCCCTCTCTTGATGTCTTTAAATCAAGACAGAATGCCTTTGTGGAAGATATTCTTCAGTCAAACACAAGTTATTGGGGTCAGTATAGGTCAGGGGTTCTCAAACTGGGAGTTGTGACCCCTCAGGGTGTCGCGAGGTTATTACATGGGGGGTGATAAGCTGCCAGCCTCCACCCCAAACCCTGTTTCACCTCCAGCCTTTATAATAGTGTTAAATATATATATTTTTTAAAAGTGTTAATTTGTAAGGGGGGGGTCGCACTCAGAGGCTTGCTGTGTGAAAGGGGTCACCAGTACAAAAATTTGAGACCCACTGGCAATGGGGTAATTGGGTTAAATGATATTGCCAGTGTTAGGAGGTCAAAGTAGATGATTGCATGGACCCTTCTGTCCTTAATCTATGGATCTGTATCACTGCTTCCAACATCTGCAAACGAATGCATATATCTAAATGGTTCATAGTGTCTCTTCCATCTTTGACTTCTGATCTAGAGCAGTAGAGAGTGGGGGAGCCAGGGGAATTAGCAAAAAATTACTTGAGGGAAGATAATCAGGGAACAGGAGAAGAAGCAATAATGATAAAGAACAAACAAAACAAAAAAGACAGGAGAAAAGGGTGGATGGTGGAGTGTAGGAGACAAAAGCAATGAGAGAAGTTCAAACTCTATCGTGGATGGGCTAGGGCGTAGTCCCCTATGTGTGGGACTGGGGAGGAGGCGCAGATGGAGGGTTTATGTTTAAATCAGTCATCATAGTAATCTACACACTGGGTAAAATTAGCCATGTTAGAGAGAAACCTTAATGCAAAGTCTAAAAATGACAAACTAAACGTCAGTCCCTTCATAAAATATTTTGAGTTTCTAAACAAATTTCTAAGAAACAGAAGAACATGACAAATTAGATGTACCAAATGTGGAATGTCAGTACACTACTACCACACTCGACCAATCTGACCTCTGATTGCAGAAAGATGCCATCAGGTTGGAGGGACTTCATAGGAAAGCATCAATAAAGATCAGGAGCATAGAAAAACATCAGTAATGATTGTGGCGTAGTGTGATTGATTTATGTGCAAAGATTAAAACTTGTGTAACTGGACTAAACTATGAAGCGAATATATCAGTCCATGAGTATTGAAACTCTTAGGAGATGGCGTGTATAGGTAGGGTTAATAAAATGAAGTTAAAAAGGGAAACTTTCTCAAAGAACCTGACTGAAGCTCCTTACTAGAGAAATTTTAAATTAGATATGCCTATAATAGTGCTCTGTGCAAAGCACTCTCTTGCTGTTGTATCTAGGCACAGTACAAGGGTTTTAAAACAGCAGGGTCCATCCATAAGGAACAACCTCATAAAGAGTAGGAAATGTTCCTGCATTGACCATAGGGAAGGACTGGATGTGACTTAATAGGTCTCTCATTATGTGTGTTACTATTATTTGTGTATACTGCTATGTTTGTAATAGTAAAGTGCCTAGAGGTCCCAGCTGAAATCAGGGCCCTGTTGAGCTAGACTGTATATAAACACATAGTAAGATAATCCCTGCCCTGAAGTGGTTTCAGTCTAAATAGGTAGGATAAAGGATGGAAGAAAGAGAGTATTCTTATTCCCACTTTGCACATGGAGAACTGAGGCACAGAGGTGTAGTGACTCACCCAAGGTCACACAGTGTGTCTGCGGCAGAATTTAACCCAAATCTTCTGAGTGGCAGTGCAGTTCCCGAACCACAAGACCATTCTTTTACTCTGTCACAGCTCTAGTTTCTATGCTTGTGACTTGGCTGCTGAATGTTATAGGTCTGAGATTTCTTTCAAATCTCCTTTTCTGGTCTCAATGTAGGATTTTCTTAAGATAGTAAAGAAATGAAATAACAGTTAAAAAAATTATCCAGACTGCTGCTCCTTCAGCCCTAATTCTGCTTTTTTTTATTACAGCAGTACAAACAACTCCGCCCCGTGAGCTAGTGACAAAGAAGGTCCCTTCTTCAACACCTTCTCCTCCAATCCTGGGTCAGAGCGTGCTGAGTTACAGCCCATCCCGCTCACCTAATACCAGCCCAAAGTTTGCCACTGGTTGCATGACTGGGTACAGCCCTCAGCTACAGGTTTTGTCAGGCAGCAGCGGTTCTTATAGCACTGCTGTGACCTACTCACCAAACAGCAGCTACAGTAAGGTAATAGCCTTGATAACCCAATGTAACAAGTTGGAATTTGCTTATTAGATTGCTTGTATTGTGCCCTACATTGCAGAACCTGATTCTCCAGTAGCTTGCACACCTTGTGTATTTATTTACACCTTTTGCACAGCAGGTGTAAAATTTTACCCAACAGGCATTCTCTAGTCTCCCACTGGTGATGGCATTTTTTTCACTTTGCGCCACCTGGCAGGTGATGCAGTAAGAATTTAAATAAACCAACCAGCAACTGAAACATACTAAAGCCAAAGTGGCGTCTAGTTTAACAGTAACTAGCAATGCAATAACAAGTTGGATAAATGAGGATAAATACATTAATTTTGTTTCCAAATTGAAACTAATAAATAGAATTCCAGCTTTACAAAATAACACAATCACTCACTCTATTTCCCACAGGTATCCAGCTTCAATCCCTCTCCTGGTGGCTCACCATACCCCACCAGCATTGGACCAGTGGAAAGCAGTGGGCTGAGGTCTCGGTACCGTTCTTCGCCAACTGTGTATAACTCCCCTATTGGCAAAGAAGACTATATGACAGACCTAAAGTCCTTGGACAGCTTCCTTCAAAGTGAAGAAGAGAAGCAACATCGAGTTCAGCTGGGTAAGTCAGTAGCTCTGTTTGGTCTAAAAGTTGTTGTTTTTTTAAGTGCATTTGTGGGATGGTACTCCAGTTCTTCTGGTGTAAGGTTTGGCACATCTGTGCCAATCTTAATGAAATGAACTTAAGTCATTTGCACAGAATCCATCTCTTAACAAATCCCTGTAGAAGGCACAATCTGAAGACTGATGCAGAACAAGTTAAGTCTTTTACTGAATAGTCTAAGTGAGATGTGAAGCAGAGCTCCATGACTTCTACAGCCCTTTGCAACACAGAAGCCTTGGGGAAACTTTCCAGAGAATAGAGCCTTGTGTTATAGATAGAAATGTACAGCTGTTGACACTCTGGAGACAACTCATGGATGTCTATAAATGACAAACTACACCTCTACCTCGATATAACGCTGTCCTCGGGAGCCAAAAAATCTTACTGCGTTATAGGTGAAACTGTGTTATATCGAACTTGCTTTGATCCGCCGGCGTGCACAGCCCCGCCCCCCCCCAGAGCACTGCTTTACTGCGTTGTATCAGAATTCATGTTATATCGGGGTAGAGGTGTATATCTGTATAGGACTTACTGGCCTACAGTAAAGAGCCAGGGCCTTCATCTTGACAAGAGCTGTGGCCTGTGGAGACGGCATCTCAGATCAAGATGCCAAGTAATCCGCAGGTGACCTGTGTCCTGAAGACACTTTTTATTATTGAGATGACAGTGACTAATAATATTTTACATAGACTGAGTTTGGCATTTGGTTCATCGCAACTTGTGGATGGCGTCCCTCCAGTCAAAGCCTAAATGCTCTGACCTGTCATCTGTACAGGAACCTCACACTGCTTAAAAATTGTTTGGCAATCAACATGGAGTAATTTGTTTACTGAATGGATAATTTCAGGGAGTTCAGATTCCAGTTCTCCTTCCAGCAGTCCGACTCTCTGGAACTACAGCCGTTCCATGGGAGACTATGCACAGATGCTGAGGAAGTTCCAGTACCAGCTGGCCTGCAGGTCCCAAGCCCCATCAGCACACAAAGATGAAGCTGATCTGAGCTCTAAGCAAGCTGCGGAAGAGGTAAATAGAAAACTCGAGGGAAAAAGATACAGTTGTGAATTTTTTGCAATCTTCTGCAAGGATTTGGATGTGTCTCCCATTCACATTACTGGAAAGAGAGGCGATAAATCCCATAGCATTGAATTGCCTTCATATAATTTATACAAATATTTTCTTACTACAAATTTATATTCCAAACTTCAATCTGAACTAGTTCGTTGTACATTGCCTTCACCAGTAGAGGGCAATTATAAATTTGTTTGGGGTAAAAAAAGTGACTTCTGACCAAACACTTCTGGATATATCTGCTGTATAGAATTTTATAGTTTATTAGTATTCATTTTGTGAGCAGTGGTGGGAAACAATAAACATAGATTTAACCTTTTCCTGTCTTAACCAGTTTCTCACAAACACCTTAATTATGTAGTAATATATAACAATTCTAGATATAGTAGTTCAGTCTGGAGTTCAAAAACTAGTAGTTTAACTGCGTTCTTGGACTTAGTGATGTTGAGAAATCTTCTCTTCTGCCATTTTATACTATGGATAAAAGTGTTTGTAACAGTAACAATTAACTGCATCTAGTGCATTTCAAGCAGCTGAATGTATATTGAAAATCCTCTGTTTCACCTGTACGTGCTCAGTGGATTTTGTGAGACACATGGAGAAGAGTACTGCACATCTGACTTTAGTGTGGCCAATAGGAGTAGCTCTTAACTTGCCTGTCTTTTAATTAAATGTTACCCCTTTTCTCTACCTTGCACACTGATTTAGTGTAACTTTCCATTAACTTGAACCTTTTCTAGAAATCCTACTAGCTTAGACCAGTTTTATCCTAATACAAATAGCTATGGGTACCAAAATGGTGCATCTGGACTTGGTGTGTTAAACTAACTGGTATATAGTCCTCATGAAATGCCCTGTGAGATATGAACATTCTAAAACCTAGCTGGGGCTTATGATGGGCACGCTATAATTAGTATCAATAAGATGGCTTGGCCTCTAAAAGCCGTATTGCGTTCAGCTGGGTTCCTACATCTTTGCAATAAGTCTCTTAAACTACTTAACTTTTTAGGTTTGGTTGAGGGTGATAATGAATCGACAACTACTCAATCATGTGGACTCATGGACAGCTAAGTTCAGAAATGTAAGTCCTATCATTGCTCTTTAGAATCTAATATTTTAGTATCCTGTCCTTATTTCTGCGGAACTCAGAGCTAGAAAATACATGAGTACATCATCATTTGCCTCAGCCTTAATGGAACTGAGCTATGGTATAAACTTGGTAGGGTGTAATACTTCCTTAATGATCTTTGATTTGTAACAGAACTCTTGCTTTTTGATCTAATTGTATTATATTAGAATGGGGGGGGGGGAGAGAAATTGAGTTGCCACATGTGTACCTAAGATTGTAGAAAGAACTACAGAGTGTATTTGAGGATTAGCATATGGCTGTGTAACTAGCAACTAACACAAAGCATGCTCACAAGGGAGCGATATTAAGGTTACACGTTCAACCTTAACTCCTGCACTTGCTGACTTTTGTGCTATGACATCCTGGAAACTTCAAATTGTAAAGTTCATACCAATGAAAATGGGTAGACTTGTTTTTCCCTTTTCCACAACTCAACCTGCTGACTCTGTTTTCCTCAAACATTTCAAAATAACTCACCTGGGCTGACCTGAAGCATGGAAAATCCCATCCCCAAGGTTAAAATTTTCCAAAAGGTCTGAACAGCTGAAAAGTTAGAATGAAAATCCTGACCTAATCTGACTTTTAAGAACTGTTATTTCTGCTATTGCTATTGCAGACCTAACTACACTTCAAGGTAAAAGTATTAGGTAATCAAATAACAAACTACTCAACACACCGCTTGTTGGAATTCATGGCACTCCCCAGGCATGTTTGTTTGTTAAGCCAATAATATCCATGAAAAGCTCAAGTGTTCACAAATAATATATTTCTATCGGCACCCTTCTTCCTTAAAACAGTCTGTGGGAATTATGGACACATGCAAGCATAAATTAAGAGTTTGTGGATGACTTGCTGGTCTTCATACCATTACTCCCCTCACCATCCAAAAAGTCTGTATCATGGTCTAGAAATGTTATCTAGAACTCACTCATTGAACTTTTTAAATAGTCATTCAAATCCTACCATAACCTGAGAGTCTATTTACTTAATAACTTTGTATATCTCTTCTGCTTCCTTAAATGTTTGTTGTTCACCTTTTCTATTTTGCAGTCATAACAGTAATTCAGATACTGATTAGGGTATAGTAACATTTCACACAGACTTCCTGTTGCTGCTTATCTTTTTAATTGTCTACCTTTCTCTCCTCTTCTAGTGGATTAACGAGACTATTTTAGTGCCACTTGTGCAAGAGATTGATTCTGTGAGCACTCAGCTGAGAAGAATGGGGTGTCCAGAGTTGCAGATTGGAGGTACTGTATGGAGATACTGTAATAGATTTGTAAAAAGCAACAGAGGGTCCTGTGGCACCTTTAAGACTAACAGAAGTATTGGGAGCATAAGCTTTCGTGGGTAAGAACCTCACTTCTTCAGATGCAAGAAGAATAGATTTGGTATTTGTAATAGATTTGGTTCAGTTCTCATTAGTACCTGTGCTCAGGATGAAAATTTCCAGACAGAAAAGAGTGTTCTTTGCAACCTTAAGAACTAGAAACAGTTTTTTTTTTTATGAGAGAGCTTGGATTATACAGCAACTTCCACAGGTGCAGAATTGCAGAAAACACAGGAACCTTGTTACAGCTGCATCAGTGAGAGGACTATGTTCATTCCAATTGAGCCTCCTGAGGCAAATCCCTTAATAAGACAATAACCTGGTGTTTGATCTCTAACTGGTAGATGCTCTTATAGCTGCTAGCCTGGATTCTATCTTCAGTTAAACTGGTGTTTAATCTGAAGTAATTCCACTTATTTGCATTGTTACATCAAACTTGCACCAATTTAACTGAGAGCAGAATTTGGCCTTCTATTTTGTAGGCTACTTAAGCTTTAATCTCTCCTTAAAACCCACTTCTGCTGTGACACGTATGAGAAATTAACCAACTAAAAATGGCTAGATGGAGAGGCAGTTAGGAATCTGCTATATACTTAGTCAAATGCAACACTAGAAACTTTGTCGTATCCCCTTTTCCCACCAGTATAAGTGTCTTTTGTCTCATAGGATGCAAGGTTTTCAGGACAGGGACTGTCTTCCTGTATGTGTGGTGCCTAGCATGTTTTGTATGCTAGGATGATGTAAATAATACAGACTCAATCTTTCTCCCAGTGAAGTAAATGTAGGAGTAAACTTCTCTAGGATCAGAATTTGGTATTTGGCAACATCAGTAGTGATGTAGTGTGCCAACTATTCCTAGGACCCAGCTTCTCAGAGTGCAACAGGCAAGCAAGCGGAACAGAATGTGTCAATTCTTTGTAATAGTCTGTTAATAAGCTTCTGAGTAAGTGAGGATGTTCAGTGTTCTGCTATGGCCATAGATCATATGTGCTGGTGTTCTTTTGTATTGCAGAAGCCAGTATTAGCAGTCTGAAACAAGCCGCTCTTGTTAAAGCTCCACTCATCCCCACACTGAACACTATAGTGCAGTACCTGGACCTTACACCAAACCAGGAATATTTGGTTGAAAGGATCAAAGGTAAATGGTCATCATGCACACTTAAAATGTGCTTCATTACAGTTCTCATGCGTCAGGTGTTAGTGATGTTGAACACTGTCAACAAGACCTTTGAACTTGTGTATTTCCACTACTTGAAAAGCAGCCCCTCCTTCATACCTGCTGAGACCCAAGTATTGGTG
This sequence comes from Terrapene triunguis, assembly GCF_002925995.2. Classification (NCBI taxonomy): domain Eukaryota; kingdom Metazoa; phylum Chordata; order Testudines; family Emydidae; genus Terrapene; species Terrapene triunguis. The sequence goes on along the minus strand of NW_020664419.1, from coordinate 984,315 downwards.
ATTTTCTACTCTTGTTTAAAGTGACTTAATGATGTGGGATCGTAATATAATTTACAATACTCTTAAAACAAAAGCTTTGTCACTCATTCACCTTTTGAATGGGTGTTCTGGAAACTCATTGTTGGCTTTAATCAATCTCTTCTCTTACTACTTTATCACTCCCTGATTTCATTCCAAATAAAAATGAGTTTTAGGATTTAAATCTTTTTTTAAATCCTGATGGTGATTTTTAAAATTTGCTTTGCAAGTGTTTCTTGCATGCTTTTCTCATGTATACAGCACCATAAATATGCATGATGTCTGAAACAGACATAGTAGATTTCCTTCTTCCACTTCCATCTCCAACCTTGCCCCAAAATAACTTCATATAAACTCTGTTGCCTTTAGAACTTTCTCAGGGAGGATGCATGAGCTCATTCCGATGGAACAGAGGAGGGGACTTCAAGGGCCGTAAATGGGATACTGATTTGCCCACTGATTCTGCTGTAAGTTTGCATAGTTGTGTTTGATGAGACTTAAAACGCATTATTTTTCAGTGCTAGTAGTAGGAATACGAAGTAGAGATACAGCTTGTGAATCTCTTGAGGAACATGATCCAAATCCTGCACACCTCATTTACCCAAGTAATCCCATTGCACTCAGTGAGATTACTTGGTAGAATTATGTAAACCAGATCTAGCCCCATATAGATCACAAAAATAATGTTGTTGTGTATCTTAATCTTACGTCACTCTTATTTAGACATAATTGAAATGCCTGTTGAATAGCTGTGGTGGGTGTAGCCTGACTTGCTCTGACCTCTCTACTGCAGTTGTTTTTCTACATTCAGACACAAATAAGTAATCATCTGCATTCAAATGAATCGTCTATAAAATAATGCCTAATACAGGAACAAATTATTAAATGACTTCACCTTGATTAAATGTCTAATTTCAGTTCTCCAAAGCAGATTGCAAAGTAAACAGACATGAAAGAATAATAAACATGGATTGAGTGGCCCTGTGCCCATTTAATTGAATATTGTTTAAATCCTAAATGACTAACTCAAAGGAGTAAATAATCTAGTTAGAGAGAGAGACTCTCAGTGTGGCTCAGCCGAGCAACCTGAAAGGTCAGAGGATAAGTGTTTCTCAACAGAAACAGTAACATGTACTTGAAAATAGTGAATTAAAATATTACTTCAGTTGTCAGAAAACTGACATACCCTAGATACAAAGAATAATGACACATAGCTGAGTGACACAATTCTGAGGATTTACTTTTCTTGCTGTCTGTGCAAGAAAAGATAGCTGAAGTCCTGCCTTGAGTCAAGTAGGAACCTACCAGTTCTTAAGGGAAAGCACTCGTAGTCATGGGGTAGGACATCACATCCTGTAATTGAGCATTTTTTTCCCCCTCCGACAAACAGCCAGATGAGATGCCATTGGAGACTATATTGAATATCTAAATACTAATAAGACAAGACTAGTTCTCACAAATCATCCTAAACTTCTGTAAACCCCTGAATGAGTTACTAGTTTAAAATATATTAAATGTATATTGAGGAAATGTTAAAATTGAAAACGTCAAGACAAAAGTCAACAAATGCAAAATTGTAGTATATGCAATATGACTGTTACTGTAAGAACCTTAACATTGAGTATATATTTAACACTAACATACAGTAGGTAGAGTTTCGTTTTATCTGCTTGCCACTCTTTACTGGTTCTAGCACTCTTCCCCGTATATAGGGTGTACTTGTTCAGACTGAGAGAGGTGGGCTTAAGTTTTACAAAAACCTCAATGTGAGTGTATACAGTTTGCCAAACCATGGTTGGTTTGAATCTGTCAATCTCAATCAAACCTTTCAAGTTAATGGGGGAGGAGGGAATGAGTTAAAATAAATATTCTGGTTTGGGGCCCACATTCGCTACTAAATTCTGCAACTTTGCATACAGCCATCTCTGGAAGGGAATGAATATGCCATATTGTGGCTGATGTCTTGTTGTTCAGCTGACAGATGAACCTTGACTTGTCAACATCTTACATAAATATTCTGGCCAATGTCAAGCGTTGGGCCACCGAGGAGAGTGGTTAAAGCACTCCACTGCTTTGTCCCTTTTTAAATTTGCTGGGGGTCAGTCAAAGCTGCAATAGGATCACTGTCCCTTGGATTCTGTAACGAGTATCTGAGACTGTTAAAGATTAACCGCTTTATTGTAGCAGTTGGTTCTACAATCTGTCTGATGGGCACTAAATTCTGATTTAATTTTTTCTTCAGATCATTATGCATGTGTTCTGCACTTACCTTGACTCCAGGCTGCCTCCTCACCCAAAATATCCTGATGGCAAAACATTTACCTCGCAACACTTCATTCAAACACCAGATAAGCCAGGTATTGGCATCCTTGGTCCCTTTGTTTGCTGGGATCGACTGCTTGGATCATGTCCTTCATGTCCATATTACCTCTTAAATTTCTATTCCTAGATGTTTCAAATGAGAATGTGATTTGCATCCACCAGAGCACCATCAACCCTCCCCACTATGAGCTTATCTACCAGTGCCAAGTCTACAATCTGCCCAAGGTATGAACATGGTGCTTTTCTTCTGATACCTCAAGAAAGCTACATACATTCTGAAAACTCTAACTGATGTTGATTGGTTATCTTTTTTGAGCAGTCAGGTTTATTGACAGGGAAATTGTCTTTGAATATAGCAACGGTCAGTGCAATGTACAAGGCAACATGTTACCTTGATCTAGTCATAGCCCTTGGCATATAAGTTGCTACTAAATAACACCATTACCATAAAGAGTCTCAGTAGAGTACCGAAGGCTGTATCTTCCCCTTGTTGCATGTTCTTTGATAAATTGCTAGTGTTTAAAATAAATAACTTAGACCCCAGAGGTCTATGTTAATTCTTCGGTGCCACAGATCTCGTGTCTCTTACCAGCAAAAGTCTGTGTTGGAAAAATTACCATTCCCAGAATCAAAAGCTTAAATTGATGCTGTTGGATCCCTGGTCAAAACTTGAGCCCTAGTTTCAGAAATGATCATCAATTCCTCTAGTCCTTAAAAGAGTGGAAGGTCATAATCCAGCCTAACAAATTTTCTCTTTTTGCATTTGCCCAGCTGGAGGATGTAAGCAGTGTCCCGAAACTAACTTAAGTCCTGGAGGTTCATTATGATGAAGAAGCCCATAATAATATTCCTTTGGTAATGGTTTCCCTTCTATAGCAGTTTCTCATCTCAAAATACTTTGCAGGTCAGCATACAAACTCCATAATGACATCTTGCCAGTGAAGTGCAGCCACCTCTGGAGTGGAATGTGACAGCTGTTTAACAGTGCTATTACACAAAAGCTTAGGACAGGAAGTGAAGGGTATTTTCTTTTAAATAAGAAATTGTGCAGAACTTTCAGACTGAATATTGTATGTATTACTTAATCTTCACCCTCTTCTCTTCCGGTGCGTTCAGGGCAGAAACAACATGTTCCATACCTTGCTTATGTTCCTGTGCATCATAAAGACAAAAGAATCTGGGATGCTCGGGTAGGTATAGAGTGCCATGAATCCCTGCATTTAATACAGGCTGAGAACCGTAACATTCCCTGTTGTAAATAAGCAGTTTAGCTGCATGTAGACTGATCTTAAGTTCCTGTAGAAACTATCTGTATTCTTCACTGTATGGCAATTTCTTGCTGGTCTGCGAACATCCTATTTCTTTCACTCCCCCCCACGCTCTCTTTTGGCTGCCTCCTACACTCTTATGTTAAATAACTTAAAACTTGCCATTTGCATTTCTAACAGAAATACAGAATAATATTCTTTCTCCTCAAGCACGAGACAGGGAAGTGTGAGGGCCCTTTTCTCCTTATGAACTAGGATATAAATCTACCTTAAAAACCTGACTCCACTTTCACTTTCCAGTAACAGCTAAAAGTTTGCATTTCAGGATGAGCTCTTCAAACACAAGAGCTTTACTCTGAACTTCCATGGGGAAAATCAAGCTCCTCAGTTCCTAAAAAGACTAATTCAGGGCAGCAAATGATGACTGACAATTAAATGCACTAAAAAAAGTACTATGGGGAATCATGCACCCTTATGTCCTACAGAAATCTGGGATAGGAGCACTTAAATTATGGGAGTTCTAAGGAGTATCAAATTGATTAAGCAAGGAAAATTAGCACACTAAAATGAAATACAAATTTGTTTTTAAAAGCTTCTTGTATAAGCCTCTAGGTGCATAAAGAGAGTTGCATTTTTTTGCAGGCTGACAATCTTTTGGAGCGCAAACTGTAGAATATTGGTCTCTTTAGTCACTGCCTGGCTAGATCCTGGCCTGAAATCCACTGCCATCGAGAAATATAGGTATAAGTAGATGCCATCATTAGCCACTAAACTTTGCTTTTGGAGCAGTATAAGAAATTTTGAGGGCAACTGTGCCTACGTTGGCATAAAAGTGAAGTCCAGACTTTCCCATTTAATTCCTGTGGGGTTGTACTCTGTTCATAGTGAAGCATAACTCCTAAATAGAAGGAACCTTTGGCAGGGATTGAAAGAACTGCTGGAGTCAGGGGCTTGCAACCTGTCCTGACAACTTTCTTTTATAACAAAACTTTGCTTTAAATGTAGGTTTGTGCTTATTGTTATTTTATTAGTATGACTTTGTCTTTGCAGGCGAGTAAATCTTGGCTTATCAGGAGTGAATGTTCTGTGGATCTTGGGAGACTAGTACATCATGGTTCACTGTGGATGGCCTCCACCGTCACATAGTGAGAAACAATTGTGCATCTCTGAGATAACTGAGCAGCTTATTACACTTGTGCCTTGAACATAAACCTACAACGATGTACTAGTGTGATATCCTGGTGAACATAGGATACGTTTACATTCAATACACTGTTCGCATGAGAACATGCTTCCAGCATTGAAATACTCCTACCAGCTCTTATTGCGCAAAGACGTCTCTTTACAACTTCCCACCTTCACAAGCCCCACTTTAAAAGCCTTCACCATTCTTCTGGCTGAGTTGCCCTCCAGAGGCCATCACTGCTGATACTTGAATTAGAAGCAACTCAACGGTACCCCTGCCAGCTTGGGGAATGAATTGTGAGCCCATCTCATCTACATGGCAAGGTAGAATACTACAGTGCAACTTGGACTGCCCTACTAAGGTTGTACACTGCTGCTTGGCACTTGTTACTTCAGTGCTGCCCCTTGAAAAATCAGTCACTGCCAAGTACAAAAATCAGTGTGGCCAAGTAGAAGATCCACATGCACCAGGAAATGCCACATAACCAGGATTCTCTTCAGCTTATGCAGAAAGGCTTGTGGCTAACCATCATTGGAGGACCAGTGTAGTGGGATTTTGTGGCACCACCACACTTTTAAAGTGACTGCACTGAAGGTGTAAGTGAAAGAAAACTTCAGACCCTACACACCAGTTAGACTATATTCTTATGAATCTTTTTTTAAACAAAATAATCCAATATCTTTTAAACTTGAGTGTGTTTGGGGCAACAAAACGTTGCTGATGTCTTGACTGAAATTGAAGTCTTGCCCGAATGTCCTTTATTTTTTAAAAAGTTCTCACATTAGTGTTTCTGGTATTAATCCCCTATTTTAGAGGTGTTTGAGCTGTAAAAAATTTACTCTAAAATGGAACGTAGCTTCAGTGTCTCTGCAAAAGAACAAAATCTTTACACTTAAATCAGGATGTCCTAGGAGTCCAAAGAGACATCCTCTCCTCCACCCCCACATAGCACCATATTGCTGTGAAGTTCTTTATAACCAAGGACAAACAGATGCAACCTGACCAGCGTTAGTCATTGGAGGGAGTTGAGGCTCTGCTGGTTTTTCCTGCCTGGGGCAAATAGCAATGACCCAGAAGCAAGAATCAAATTTATGACTTGAACTCCTATTCTGTATGGGTGGCACGTCACTTTAGATCCTCAGACCAGCCAACACCTTATTTTGAGAAAAAAGATGTTCTGCTCTAGTATGTATAATGATGCGGTGTCCCTGGATAAACCAACATGGGTGTTTTTTTTACAGTTATATAAGCAATTGCTTTGCAATGTAGACTAGTTGCTCCTTGGAAAAATTTGAGTTAAACTTGTTTTAAACAAAATGGATTCCTACATGTATGCCAAGGTTTTTCCCTATAGGGATGAAGGATCCATTGCAAATCCTGGTAACCAGGCAATTTTAAAAATGTGTGCTAAAGGTTCTTCTTTTAAAAAAAAAATAATATTGTGGGGACAATTTCAGAAGCCCTCCGGTAAGGGTAATGTTAAGGGTCCTCCTGTTTCTCTCTCTCTTGTCATAAGGCATGAGGTTAAGGCCGAGTGGCCTGCTTAATTTTACCCTTTCAACCCACAATGACCAGAAAATTGAGACCTTAATGTCACTGTGTTAAACTGCCAACGATGATGCTCTGTGGAATCCTGCTGAAAGTATTCCTCCAGGATTCACAGAAAGAGCTGGCTGGCTCGACTTGTGAAGAATACACTAGATTTGTATTCGTTTTACACTCTTTTGTACTGTTTTCATTTTTTTACTGAACTGTGGATTGCCTATCTCGACGAGAGCAGGTGGGGAGGGGTTTGGAAATGTGTCCTTTTTACTATGCTCAGCAGAATTACCATTCATTATCTCAGTTGGACTGTTTGGTTTTTTTAATGCATGAGCCGAACTTACTGCCATTGTACGTCAGAACTGCATCTTATTCAAGATACAACTTCCCCAAGGGGAGGTATGAATTTTTCCTGGAGATCAGACTGTTAACAATGGTTAATTTGGTGCCTGTATTAAATGGGTTCATTTGGTTAAACATTTGTGTGTGGTTTTGTGCAATAACAAATGGCATATTTTGTCGCCCAAATCTGTTTACACATCCCATATCATCTAGTTTGAGACTTATTTCCGCATTATACAATTCACTGTCAGGTTTGCATGATAGTTTATCTGTAGCAATGAGTAACTAAACTTCACAGTAATGTGGCATGTTTTGCTTAGGACAGGTGGCAAAGAACTGATAGAATTACTATTTGAGTGGCATTTATTTAAGGTCGGAAGGAAATTGGTTTAGTCTGGTAACAATCATTCTCATGCTGGTGCATGCAATTCTCATTGAAGCTCAAGGGTATCTGAAGGCAGACAGTAGCTCTGTCTTCCATCCTGAAGACCGCACATACTTTGTGGGTGAGACAGCCCAGCAGCAGGAAACTCAACCATTACAGTTCTAACACCTCTAGTGCTAAAATATATCACATGCTTCTTCCTTTATGAACTTTCAAATTGTTTGTTTGGGGACAGAAGAGAGAAATAGACACAGCTGTAGAAGCTTCTTAAAAAAAACAAAACAAAACTGCAGAGTTCAAAATTCACTTGGGTTTTTGGTCTGAAATCTGAACAAAGTTAGCTAATAAGTTCTTCAGGAGTAATATCCAATGGCTGGATATTATATCCAGTATTATATCAAGGATTTAAAAAAAAAAAAAAGCTATGCAAAGGCAATATTAGTGATCAAACTAGAGAAGAAAGCTCAACCAAATTTTGTTTAACTGTTTGCAGCCTGCCACTGTTCCACTGAAAGTGCCTACTGTCCTGAGTGCAAATATTATGCAGGCAGTGTAGCCTAGTCGTCTAGCCCAGTGGCTCTCAACCTTTCCAGACTAATGTACTCCTTTCAGGAGTCTCATTTGTCTTGTGTACCCCAAGTTTCACTTCACTTAAAAACAAGTTGCTTTCAAAATCATACATAAAAATATAAGTGTCACAGCACACTTACTGAAAAATTGCTGACTTTCTCATTTTTACCATATAATTATAAAATGAATCAATTGGAATATAAATAGTGTACTCAGTGTATAGCATATAGAGCCGTGTAAACAAGTCATTGTATGACATTTTAGTTTGTATTGACTTCGCTAGTGCTTTTTATGTAGCCTGTTATAAAACTAGGCAAATAGCTAGATGAGTTGATGTACCCCCGAAAGACCTCTGTGTACCCCCAGGAGTATGCGTACCCCTGGTTGAGAACCACTGATCTAGCCACTGGAGGGTTCCAATTAAAAGGTGAAGTATGATAGTAAAAAGCTGAGATTGCTAATAAAATTCTGGTAGCCTTAATTAAAAACATGACCTCAGTCTAGTTCTTCGAGAATGAGTGTTCGTGCCACAAAAAAGTAAATGCTAATTGACCACTTGTTGGCAGCCTCAGAAGAGAGACCAACAAATGAATTGCTATGGAGAGTGAATTCCTCTTACCCCTAAATGAGGTCCCGCTAAAGCAGGATTCAGGCAGTATGAGGAACGCTCACTCTGCTTATTTTGCCTGCTGTGTGGCTAAAGGGAGGGCTCAGGCCACAGTGATCTCAAGCCAACACCTTTCAGCAGCACTAACTTTCCACTGTTGCTTTTAAATTATATTTATAATTAAAAGAAAGCTCACTTTTACAAAATCTAACTGGAACATAGGCTTTTCTCCTTTCGTAGCTGAAGAGCATTTCTCTTGCTACATGGATGATTCCAGTGTCAACTGCCTGTTTTGCTTGCTCCTACAGCTGTCCTTTGTGCATTCTTCCCACTGCAAGACCATTACCACGTCTCTTATTTCAAGTCACTTCTCAAGACCCACAACTGTGATGCCAACAACCAACTGCTAATAATGGCTGGTTTGAGACACGAGATGGTTAATACATGTTTCAAGTGCCTTTCTAGAGTGTGAGCTCTTTGGAGAACAGGCACTGTTTCTTGTATGTTTGAAAATCCACCTAGCCTTTGGGATCTCCTGTACATCAAATAAGACCTCTCTATTGCCTGCAGTGGTGCAGGGTTTTGCATTAAATGTTAGTAATGCCTTCTACTCTTGGAGGAGATACTCAAATTCTCCAAAGGCACCGAGTTTCAACTACCGTATTTCAAAATGTATTTACTTTGTGTCACAATAGTCTGTCAATGATGGTTTTACATTTAAAAAGCATTTTGTTCACTTCTTCCTAAACCTCTCCATAGCCTTTGTTATTGACTTAAGAACATCAGAATGGCCATAACAGGTCAGACCAATGGTCCATCTGTCCCAGCATCCTGTCTTCTGACGAGTCAATGCCATGCTGCAGAGGGAATGAACAGCACAGGGCAATTATCAAGTGATTCATCCCCTGTCGTCCAGTTCCAGCATCTGACAGTCAGAGGCTTAGGAACACCCAGAGCATGGGATTGTACCCCTGACCATGTTGGCTAATACCCATCGATGGACCGATCCTCCATGAACTTCTCATCCTTTTTTGAACCCAGCTATACTTTTGGCCTTTGCAACATCCCCGGCAATGAATTCCGAAGGTTGATTGTGTGTTATGTGAAGAAGAACTTGGTTATGTTTATTTTAAACCTGCTCCCTATTAATTTCATTGGGTGACCCTGGTTCTTGTGTTACGTGAACGGGTAAATAACACTTTCTCCACACCACTCATGATATCATAGACTGCTGTCATAGTCTCCCTCGGTTGTCTCTTTTCCAGGCTGAACAGTTCCAGTTTTTTTAATCTCTCCTCGTATGGAATCTGTTCCATACCCCTGGTTATTTTTATTTCCCTTCTCTGTACCTTTTCCAATTCTAATATCTTTTTTGAGATTGGGCGACTGGAACTGCACATGGTATTCAAGGTGTGGGCATACTATGGATTTATATAGTGGCATTATATTTACTGTCTTATCTATCCCTTACCTAATGGTTCCCAACACTGTTTGCTTTTTTGATTGCTGCTGCATACTGAGCAGATGTTTTCAAAGAACTATCGACAGTGACTCCAATATTTTTCTTGAGTGATAACAACTAATTTAGACCCCATCATTTTGTATTTATAGTTGGGATTATGTTTTCCAGTGTGTATTACTTTGTATTTATCTGCAATTTTGTTGCCCAGTCAGCCAGTTTTGTGAGATCCCTTTGTAACTCTTCGCAATCAGCTTTAGACTTAACTATCTTGAGTAATTTTGTATCATCTGCAAACTTTGCCACCTGTTTACCTCTTTTTCCAGATCATTTATGAATATGTTGAACAGTACTGGTCCTAGTACAGATCTTTGGAAGACCCTGCTATTTACCTCTCTCTATTGTGAAAACTGACCATTTATTCCTACCCTTTGTTTCCTGTTTTTTAATCAGTTACTGTTCCATGAAGAGGACCTTCCCTCTTATCCCATGATTGCATACTTTGCTTAAGAGCCTTTGGTGAGGACCCTGTCAAAGGCTTTCTGAAAATCCAAGTACACTATATCCACTGGATCAGCCTTGTCCACATATTTGTTGACCCCCTCAAAGAATTCTAATGGATTGGTGATGTATGATTTCCCTTTACAAAAGCTGTGTTGACTCTTTTCCAACATATTGTGTTCATCTCTGTGTCTGATAATTCTGTTCTTGACTATAAGGGCAAATACAGTGCCCATCTATAAAAAGGGAAATAAAAACAACCCAGGAAACTACAGACCAGTTAGTTTAACTTCTGTGCCAGGGAAGTTAATGGAGCAAGTAATTAAGGAAATCATCTGCAAACACTTGGAAGGTGATAGGGAATAGCCAGCATGGATTTGTAAAGAACAAATTGTGTCAAACCAATCTGATAGCTTTCTTTGATAGGATAACGAGTCTTGTGGATAAGGGAGAAGCTGTGGATGTGGTATACCTAGACTTTAGTAAGGCATTTGATACGGTCTCGCATGATATTCTTATCGATAAACTAAGCAAATACAATTTAGATGGGGCTACTGTAAGGTGGGTGTATAACTGTCTGGATAACCGTACTCAGAGAGTTGTTATTAATGGTTCCCAATCCTGCTGGAAAGGCATAACAAGTGGGGTTCCGCAGGGGTCTGTTTTGGGACCGGCTCTGTTCAATATCTTCATTAACGACTTAGATATTGGCATAGAAAGTACGCTTATTAAGTTTGCGGATGATACCAAACTGGGAGGGATTGCAACTGCTTTGGAGGACAGAGTCATAATTCAAAATGATCTGGACAAATTGGAGAAATGGTCTGAGGTAAACAGGATGAAGTTTAACAAAGACAAATGCAAAGTGCTCCACTTAGGAAGAAAAAATCAGTTTCACACATACAGAATGGGAAGAGACTGTCTAGGAAGGAGTACGGCAGAAAGGGATCTAGGGGTTATAGTGGACCACAAGCTAAATAGGAGTCAACGGTGTGATGCTGTTGCAAAAAAAAGCAAACATGATTCTGGGATGTATTAACAGGTGTATTGCGAGCAAGACACGAGAAGTCATTCTTCCGCTCTACTCTGTGCTGGTTAGGCCTCAGTTGGAGTATTGTGTCCAGTTCTGGGCACCGCATTTCAAGAAAGATGTGGAGAAATTGGAGAGGGTCCAGAGAAGAGCAACAAGAATGATTAAAGGTCTTGAGAACATGACCTATGAAGGAAGGCTGAAAGAATTGGGTTTGTTTAGTTTGGAAAAGAGAAGACTGAGAGGGGACACGATAGCAGTTTTTAGGTATCTAAAAGGGTGTCATAAGGAGGAGGGAGAAAACTTGTTCACCTTAGCCTCTAAGGATAGAACAAGAAGCAATGGGCTTAAACTGCAGCAAGGGAGGT
>NW_020664419.1:954271-967717 GCF_002925995.2 Terrapene triunguis | reverse complement strand
CCTGGTACTGAAATTATGCTTACCAGCCTGAAATTGCCAGGGTCGCCTCTGGAGCCTTTTTAAAAAAATCGGCGTTACATTAGCTAGCGTCCATTCATGTGGTACAGACGCTGATTTAAACAATAATTTACATACCACAGTTAAGCTTTGTCTACGCTACAGAGTTTTGTCGTCAAAAGTCAGCTTTCGTCGACAAAACAGTGGAGGTGCTCACACTACAATGCTCCTCCTGCTGACAAAACTCATGCTTTGCCAACAAAATAAAACCACCTCTATCAGAGGTGTAGAGCTTTTTGCACAGTTATAGTGAAAGTGTCAATGTAGACACTGTGCTTGGTTATGTCACCGTAAACGGCCTCAAGGCAATGTCCCACAGTGCCCATCCTGACTGCTCTGGTCAACAGTTCAAACTCTGCACCCAGATATACAGGCATCTGTCCCTTCCCCTTAAAGGCACAGGAATTTTTGAAATTCCACTTCCTGTTTGCTCAGCGTGGTGTGCTCATATGGCAACGCTCCATCTGACTAGGGCAGTTCCGCGCTCCAAACGCTCTTCTGCTTGAAGCACACCAGAGCTGTTGGATCTGCTGAGTATATGGGGAGAGGAGGCTGTGCAGTCCCAGCTCCACTCCAGCTGGAGGAACTTCAATACCAATGGTCAGATTTCCCATGGCATGTTGGAGAAGGGCTATGAATGGGACATGCAGCAGTGCAGTGCGAAGATCAAGGAGCGGAGGCAGGCGTACCAGAAGGCAAGGAAGTCAAACAGTCGTTCCAGTATTGCGCTGAAGACCTGCCAATTCTATAAGGAGCTGGATGCCATTCTTGGTGGTGGATGTGGGGTTGCCACCAAAAGGCCCGTGGCTACTTCGGCTGGATTGGAGACAGTGGACAGCAGAATCAGCCCTGAGGATGAAGTCGTGGACAAGGAGGTTGAGTTGGAGGACAAGATGGAACAGGTGACAGGGTCAGCCAGGAGCTCTTCTCAACCCCGGAGGGTTCAAGCCAGTCCCAGTACTCCATCTCTGGCGTGCATGATGCAGGAGAGGGAAGCTCTAGTAAGTGATCTTTTTAAGTTAATGCTGCTCGGTCATATGAGGTAGAGCTGTCCTTTGCTTTGTTATAGTCTAGAAGTGGGTGAAGGGATAGAAATGTACAAGGCTAGCTGTGTTTGCATGTGTTTGGCCCGTACAGCTAAGCAGTTCAGTGGAACAGTGTGTTAATGCACACCGAGATTTCACGGGAATCCTCCAGAGAGCTCTCTAGGAAACTTTCCTGGAGGTACTTGCTAATCCTCTGCCGAAGGTTCCTTGGCGCAGAGCTGCTATCTTCTTTCCCCTGTTGTAGGAAACTTTCCCACTTCAATCAGCAATTACATGTGCAGGGACTAAAGTGGCACACAGGCGAGCAGCATAGCGACCCAGTCGGAAGCCGCACTCATCTAGGAGATGCACCCTTTGATCCTTGCTTACCCTCAGGAGTGAGATATTGGCTATAATGACCCCCGCCTGTTGAAAATGGTGGCAGAATTTACAATTTTGTCGCTAGTTGCCTGCAGTGATCCCCTTTAAAAAAAACTCCTCGACCCTTTGCCTCATCTTGAGGCCTCCCCGGGCTGAGCTCATCATGTTCAGGGCGTTGGCCGAGCTCTGTGCTTGCCAAGTGCCAGTGAGAAACTGATTCATAAAAAGAGGTGCATCTTACTATGCTGTGAGTGCATTAACAATCATGTTTGTTTATTCTTTCTTGTGCTTCTGGAGATGTGACCTTCAGGGGAACCCCTCACACATCGGTGGACCACCTCCACCAGATAAGGAAGCGACTGAGAAGGAGCAAAGAGGACATGTTTTGACAGGTGCGCCAATCCTCAGAGGACAATAAACAAGAACTCAGGGCACGGAGAGAGAATTTAAAAAGACAAATATAAAACAGGCAGGACAGAAACGAGAGCCAGGAGTGAATTTTAATGGGCCAGGAGCGGATGATAAAAGTGATGGAGGACCAAATGGAGATGTTGAAGTCCCTAATTACAGTGCAGGCTGAATTCATACGTGCTCGCCTCCTCCCCCCTCGCAGCCAATACCGAACTGCTTGCCATGCGCTCCCCAAACTCCTCCCACACATTCCTTCCAACCTCCCGGCCTGTCTTGTTACTCCATTCACTCCATCCCTTTGGACAGTTTCCAAAATGATAGTTGGACTTGCACATAGGTATGAGAGCCTACCCTGCCCTTCACTGTTATCTCCCTTCCCCCCAAGTGTGTGTGTTGTTGTTTTGTATTTAATAAAAACATACTCTCTGAAAGAATCTTTGTCTCCTACACGTGGTGGTTGCTGCTTAAATTAATACACAGTGGCAACTGGATCATTTGCAGACCACTGTCAGGAATAATTAAAATTGTCATGCAAGGCGGCGGCAAGTTAACAAAGCAAGGCAGAGCTGTATTACTATTGTTCATTGTCAAAAAGGAGCCACCAGGCCTCTCTGATTCGAACAACCTGCCCCCCCCCCCCTTTGCCCCTTTAAGAGCCCTGGTAACTGGCTCCTCAAAATCAGCTGCCAGGCAATCCACCTCTGCATTCCAGGCTGGGGGAAACTTTTCACCCTTAGCCTCACAAATATTACGGAGCGCAAGTTTAGGTCTAACCTGCCATAAAGGCAGCACCAGCATGCTTTTAATCTGCCAAATACACATTCTATGGTCATTTTGCACCTGCTCAGCCTATTGTTGGAGCGTTACTTGCTCCTGTCCAGGTTTCCCGGATAAGGTTTCAGGAACCATGGGAGTAAGGGGTAGGCTGGGTCTCCCAGGATCGCTATGTGCATTTCAACATCCCGCATTGGCATTTTCAGGTCTGGAAAGAAAGTCCCAGCTTGCAGCTTTCTGTACAGGTCAGTGTTCCTGAAGATGCGTGTGTCATGCACCTTCCCTGACCACCTCACGTTGATGTCAGTGAAATGCCCATGGTGATCCACAAGCACCTGCAATACCATAGAGAAGTACCCCTTTCTTTTTAGGTACTCCATCGCAACATGGTCCAGGGCCAAGATAGGGATATGCATGCCATTTTTGCCCCACTGCAGTTAGGGAATCCCATTGCCGCAAAACCATCCACTGTTTCATGGGCATTTCCAAGAGTCACAGTCCTTCGTGGCAGGATGCAATTAATGGCCCTGCACCCTTGCGTTAATGCAGCCCCAATAGTGGACTTTCATGACTGCAAACTGATTTGTGACTGACCGATAGCAGTCTGGAGCTGCGATTGCCATGTGGAAGATGGCCACGTGCTTCTCCACCGAGAGGGCAGCTCTCATTTTGGTGTCCTTCCACCACAGTGCTGGGGCGAGCTCCGCACACAGTCCCAGGAAGGTGGCTTTCCGCATTTGAAAATACTGTAGCCACTGATCGTCATCCCAGGACTGCATAACAATGCAATCCCACCACTCAGTGCTTGTTTCCCAAGCCCCAAAGCGACAGTTCACTGTGTGCAACTGCTCCATGAATGCCAAAAGTAATCTGGTGGTGTTTCTTTCCGTGGCATGCAGCAGGTCAGGGCAACTCTGATTCTTGTTCATATTGGGTGCTCATGATATGCTGCATGACCAGCTGCAATGTGTTTATAACAGGGAACACAACAGTAGAGAGCAATGCAGGAGCTATCCTTTCAGACAAAGATGGCTGGCACACAGTAAATGGGCCGTTGAAAAATGCCACGAAACACAGTCCGAAACCCCTGGAATGATGGGACAGAAAAAATGGCATCATGGGATGTTGAGCCCGCACCCATGATGCACTGCGATACTCTCCACCTTCTCACAACTTCTAGCTGCAGAAGGTGGCGAGTTGCACAGCGGGATAGCTACCCATAATGCACTGCTCTCACTGTCAATGCTAGAGCACCAACAGTGGACATGCTCCGCTGACAGAAGGAACATTGTGTGAACATGCACAAGCGATGTAATGACCCCGCTCTTTGATCGGCGTAGCTTGCATTGACAAAACTCGGTAGTCTAGACAATTGTTTTTTCAAATTCTTTTCTGCCTGCCTAATTATACTTTTACACTGGATTTGCCAGAGTTTATGCTCCTTTCTATTTTCCTCAGCAGGATCTGACTTCCAGTTTTTAAAGGATGCCTTTTTGCCTCTAACCGCATCTTTTACTCTGTTTAGTCATGGTGGTATTTTTTGGTCCTCCTATTTTTTTATTTGGGGTATACATTTAATTTGATCATCTATTGCTATTAAAACATCTATTAAAAACACTATGATTAGTGTTTTTAAACTTCCCTTTGCATTACAAAGTAACAGGTGTGGGTCCGAGCAGAGCCTGTCAGATGCAGTTGCAAACGAGTCCTTCATACTCAAATACCCAGTGTTTTGTACACAGGTGTGACTCAGTCCTTTGCAAGAAGAGAGTTGGGTGGTTGCTAATAATCCATCTGTTTTTACTCCAAACATAGGCTTCCTTTTAATTTTTCACCAGCCAGTTTCTTGTCCTGCAATTAGAACGGCTCGTGAGTACTCATGAACACAGGTGTTTTATTGCATTTCAACCACTAACTTTTTTCAAATAGCTTTCTACTGCTAACCTGACACTTCATCTCTTTAGCAGTAAGAAGAACAGGAGTACTTGTAGCACCTTAGAGACTAACAAATTTATTAGAGCATAAGCTTTCGTGGGCTACAACCCACTTCTTCGGATGCATATAGAGTGAAACATATATTGAGGAGATATATATACACACACATACAGAGAGCATGAACAGGTGGGAGTTGTCTTACCAACTCTGGTTTTCACACACAGTCTCATTTTAGGATTACAACTGGAGAGCGGTCTTTATGGAGCTTTAAAGTACTTGAATGGGACTTGATTCTTCCTTCTCTAATGTCATATGCTGAGGATTAGTCATTTTCCCCCAGATGAAGTAACTGATTTCCTTACCTTAGTCTTTCAATAGTCTCATGAACATTTAGGCCATGTCTACAGTAGCAAGCCACTGTAAGATCGCTTGTGTAGCCATTCTATGCTGACTGGGGGGAGTTCTCTCACTGACATCATAAAACCAGATAACCTGTCTCAATGAGCGGTGGTAGCTATGTTGGCGGGAGAAGCTATTTTGGTGGTAGTGCACACAGTGGCTTTTTTTCACACACCTGAGCAACATAAGTTTTGCTGACATAAATGGTAGTGTCGATCTGGAGTTTTAGGCCATGTCTATCCACTTCCCTAATCATCATGCTGGAAAAACGAATAACTTGTTCCTCCCAAGCAAGTGGAAGTGTAGGGTTTTGCAGAATTGACTTTTCGTTGATTGACTTGATGTGCGACGATCTTGAATATATTTGCTGAATCCATGTGTATTTCCTGGGTACACCTGGAACTGTCTCATAACCAAAATGCGCTGAATGGCCCCTAGAGTGGAGGCAGCAGAAGATATGGGGAGCACCTATAATCTAATCTGGATGAACTCACATGAACCAGCTGTGGGCAAGAGTGGAATACGTGATTTGATGGCTGGCTTAGTGGCAATCTGAACATTGCCAATGGGATGGAATAGCTACCCTAGTCTTCCTTCTCTTAACATCTGATTCCATGCTCCATCTTGTCCTGTTTAAGAATAAAAACAAGGTAGGATCTAATTAAAATGCAGTTTGCATAGAGAGCCATTTTCATTGGCCAAGGGTATGTATTATTCTAGGCTTCTTAGAGCGTTGTTAGTGACGTGTAACATGGTCACCAAAAGTGCCTGCCATTAGGAGCAAGCCCCTTAGCAGACTGCATGAGCCAACTTTTGGAACCAGTTCTGCTTTCTTAAGAAAGAAGCTTGTGAATTTGGCAGGTTACTGGCTGCTCTAAAGTCTTCCTAGCTCAGAGAGATTCAGCTGGGGCTGCAGACCCGCCTGTGGCTCTCAGTGAGTCCACAGGCCGAGTTTATCCATTGACTTTAGTGGCATTATACCAGCGAATTTGGCCCCATCAGTTTGATCAGAACTCTGATCACAGAGAGGGCTGTGGGCAGAAAGGTATATCTCCACATAACTATAACTAAGGATCCTATCTCATAGAGCTGGAAGGGACCCCGAAAGGTCATCGAGTCCAGCCCCCTGCCTTCACTAGCAGGACCAAGTACTGATTTTGCCCCAGATTCCTAAGTGGCCCCCTCAAGGATTGAACTCACAACCCTGGGTTTAGCAGGCCAATGCTCAAACCACTGAGCTATCCCTCCCCTCTTCAATGCAGAGGCCTTCCTAGCAGTGCAGGTGAGCTCCTAACCGGTGTTGCAAAGAGCCACAAAATCATCGTGCAGTGCCTTAGCACCGCTACTGCTAACAACTAATGGAGTCTCTCCTTAGCTCAAGTGATAGGCATCTGTGTGTTTGGAACAGGAGCATCTGAGTCCTCTCCTTGCGGTCACTGCGACATTCCAGATGGCCTAGTGTGCAAAATAAAGAACCAATCATGTCCTTGATGGCCATATGTTCATTAGAGTCCTGATGCCCCTCGCTAAAACCAATTGAGATAAGAACTTCCACCAAATAGACAAGACAACTTTGCCTCCATCACATTGGGTATGTCTACACTACAGGATTACTCCGAATTTCCAGAATTTGATTTTTGGCAATCGATTGTATAAAGTCTAGTGTATGCAGCCACACTAAGCACATTAATTCGGCGGTGTGCGTCCATGTACCAAGGCTAGCGTTGACTTCTGGAGCGTTGCACTGTGGGTAGCTATCCCATAGTTCCTGCAGTCTCCTCCGCCCATTGGAATTCTGGGTTGAGATCCCAATGCCTGATGGGGCCAAAAACATTGTCGCGGGTGGTTCTGGGTACATCCTCCCCCTCCCTCCGGGAAAGCAACGGCAGACAACTGTTTCGCGCCTTTTTTCCTGGGTGAACAGTGCAGACGCCATACCACGGCAAGCATTGATTGCTCTGCTGTCATGTTCTGTCCCTTTCCGTTCTCCTTTCTCTTGTCTGTTCAGATTGTAAACTCTTCTGACTGTCTCACTGTGACTGGAAGAATGAATTCAAACGGGAACTCGTACAGAGAAGGGCTACTAGGATGATCCGAGGAATGGAAAACCTGTGCTATGAAAGGAGACTCAAAGAGCTTGGCTTGTTTAGCTTAACCAGAAGAAGGCTGAGGGGAGATATGATTGCTCCCTATAAATATATCAGAGGGATAAATACAAGGGAGGGAGAGGAATTATTTAAGCTCAGTACCAATGTGGAAACAAGAACAAATGGATATAAACTGGCCATCAGGAAGTTTAGACTTGAAATTAGATGAAGGTTTCTAACCATCAGAGGAGTGAAGTTCTGGAACAGCCTTCCAAGGGGAGCCGTGGGGGCAAAAGACATATCTGGCTTCAAGACTAAGCTTGATAAGTTTATGGAGGGGATGGTATGATGGGATAGCCTAATTTTGGCAATTAATTGATCTTTGACTATTAGCAGGTAAACATGTCCAATGGCCTGTGATGGGATGTTAGATGAGGTAGGATCTGAGTTACTACAGAGAATTCTTTCCTGGGTGTCTGGCTGGTGAGTCTTGCCCACATGCTCAGGGTTTAGCTGATCGCCATATTTGGGGTCGGGAAGGAATTTTCCTCCAGGGCAGATTGGCAGGGGCTCTGGGAGTTTTTCGCCTTCCTCTGCAGCATGGACTCAGGTCACTTGCTGGAGGATTCTCTGCACCTTGAAGTCTTTAAACCATGATTTGAGGACTTCAATAGCTCAGACATAGGTTAGGGGTTTATTACAGGAGTGGGTGGGTGAGATTCTGTGGCCTGCGTTGTGCAGGAGGTCAGACTTGATGATCATAATGGTACCTTCTGACCTTAAAGTCTATGACTCTCTGATTGGAGTCCCAGGGGGGTCACGCTGAAATTGTTCAATTAGGGCAACCTGCAAAGAATGGGGCAGACAATCCCCAAAACCGGTGGTTATTCTTATACTTAGATTTGCCAAACCAGCAACAAAACAGCTTCTACAACACCTTACTGGTTACCCAGATGCCAAAACACAGTTCCCTTCAAGCAACCCAGCCTCGGGCTTCCACCCAGACAACCAAGTCAAATATAAGGATTACTGAAACTCTTGTTCATCATATAAAAAGTTCTACCAATCCCAAAGGATTGGACACATTACCCACCAAATGAATGAATATTTCAGCTTTTACCCAAATTCATGCTTCCCGGGGGTGGTGGTGGTAGCGGGGTGTTAGCCCATGCTCCTTCTCTTCCTGCCAGGCCAGAAACTGGAATGCTTCACGAATTTGCGTGTCATCCTTGCGCAGGGGCCATGCTAATCTTCTCTGTATCGTTCCAATTTTAGTATATGTGCTGCCGGGCATGCAGTAAGAGCCGCCCAGGAAGCCCAGGCTGCTGTGGGACCCTCCACCTGCCCTGGGTAGCATGTCCTGTGGGGCAGAGGCACGGGCCGGCGGCTGTTCTTGGGCACCCTGGTCTCTGCCCAGAGCAGGTGGAGGGTCTGGGGCTCCCCACAGCATCCTGGGCGGCTCTGGCTTCCTAGCCTAGCTGGGGGGGTGGGGGCTCAGGCAGGAGGAGCAGGGGGCATGGCTACAGAGAGGGGTGGGGCCTATGGGCAGTGGGTGAACCATGGGCTCGGGGAGGCTAGCCCCTGCTACGACTGCCCCTTCTGCCCAAGGCCCTGCCCTTCCCACCACCAGCCCCAGAGCGCTGGGCAGGCAGTGCGGCCCGCTGCCCTGGAGTGCCATAGCCCCAGTCCCAGACCTAACCCCCCCCGAGCAAAGGGCAGGCAGCCCCAGCCGCCGCAGGCCAGCCAACCTAGCTCCAGCCCTAGCCCTAGCCCGCTTCCCAGAAGAGTAGCCACCTGCCTGGGCTGGGGCCAAGGGGGAAGCGGCAAGCAGGAGGGGACCTCGGGGTGGAGCATGGGTGGGGCCACGCCGGGCTGTTTGGGGAGGCACAGCTTTCCCCAGCCTACTATACATGCAGGGGGCTCCTTTATGTGTCCCCCCTTTGCTTTTTGAAAAGGTGGTCACTCCATTTCTAAATAAAATTAAGCCTGAGTCATGATCATGAGTCAGGCTTAAAAACTTTACTAAGCAATTGGTGTCAGCGCTGATTCCTGGGCTCCTGCTGGCAGCCCTGGCGGGCGGACGGGGCAGCCCCAGCTGCCCGGGGAGGACAGAGGAGCCCCTCCTTGTGGACCCCTTCCCCCAGGAGAGGCTCCTGCTGTTAGCCAGATGTATGCCCTGAGAGCAGCCTAAAGGCTCAGAAACCAGAAGGGAAATAAAGAGAACCCACGTTTCATTTGAAAATATCCTCATGATTTTTAAGCTAATTTCATTATTGGGGGGCGGGGGGGGGGTCTGACTCATGATTTCCCAAGGCCCAGGGTTGGCAACAGCCCTGTGCGCTTCAAGGAAGGCGTTCCTGGGGACGGTGCAAGATGCATGCATTCCTGGGCCTCCTCCCTGCCAGGGAGAGGTGCAAGGTGCCTGCACAGCTGGACCCCAGGGAATGCACCCCAGGAGGAGGTGCAGGGTGCGTGAATCCCCTGGAGCTCATGCACCCGGGGGAGTGGGCCGGCAATCCCTTACCTTACTGCAACCCTTCTGCTCTGCAAGCCGGGGCAGACACAAGGTGCATGCAGCCCTTGGGGCTCCGGGCCCGCGGCGGGAGGTGCAGAGGGAGTGCAATCTTCCAGCCAGTGAACCCCGGGGGCAGGGCGGAGTGCAGGCATCCCCTGCAGCTCCGTTCACCCGGCGCGGGGTGATGAGTAAATACACCCCTTGCTGCTCCGTGCACCCGGCGGGGGGGTGCAGAGTAAATACACCCCTTGCAGCTCCGTGCACCCGGCGGGGGGGGGGTGTGTTTGTGTGTGTGTGTGCAAAGTAAACACACCCCTTGCAGCTCCGTGCACCCGGCGCGGGGTGCAAAGTAAACACACCCCTTGCAGCTCCGTGCACCCGGCGGGGGGGGGGGGCGGAGTGAATACACCCCCTGCGCTCCCCTGGGCCCGCCCGGGGGGGGGGGGGGAGGCAGCGCCCCCCCCCCCCGCGCCCCCCCCGGGGGGGGGGAGGGGGGGGGGCGGTGCCAGGCGCATGCTCCGCGCTGCCCTTTAAATCCCCCGCTGCGGGCCCGGCCGCCGCCGCCGCCGCACGTGCTGATCCCCGGGGAGCTGCCGCAGCTGCCTCCTCTCCGGCGCGGGCGCTGCCATGTCCCACGAGTCGGACCCCGGCCGCCGCCGCCACACGCACGACACCTTCGGTGAGCGGCGGGGGCTGCCGGGCCGGGGGCGGCGCTGCGAGCCGGGGATGCTCCGCGAAAGGCCTGCGCTGGGGCCGGGGGTGTGGGTGCAAGCCGCGGGGAGCCCGCTGCGCCCCTAGAGCCGCCCCGAAGGGCCCCTGGCTGCAGCTAGCGCTGGGGGGGGGGCAAGCACGGGGCGGGCCCGGCGGGGCGAGCCCCGGGCTCTAAGCGGCGAGCCGCTGTCAGGTGCAGCGAGGGGAGAGTCCAGCTCCCACGAACAAGGGCTGCTGCAGCCCTGGCCCAAGGGGCTCTGGGGCCAAGCCAGACTAAAGCTTGGCTCCGGTGATGCCGCCCCGAACCTCTCCTGGGCAGAGCAAGGCGGAAAACAGCTGGGTCTAGCTTTAAAAAAAAATAATAATAATTCTCTGGCTTGTTTCTATTTGCTGGCCAGCCTCTGTAATGTCGAAATCAATCCCTGCGCCCTAGAAAAGTGACTGAGGCTGGCTTCGCTCAGGTCCCCAATCTCCTGGGCGTCTGAGGCTTTACAGACCCTGACCCTGAATAATAACCTCTGAAATCCAAGTTCTGTGATGTGCCGATTCCCCTGCAGTGTCCTGGATGCTAGCGCGGCGTCCTGCTAGTGTAGGGGAACCGTGAACTGAGGCTGTGTTTGTGCATGGGGTGCATAAGCCTTCCTGGAATATAATATTTGGGCTAACTGAGCGAGTGTATCTTGCTGTGAGTTTTGAGTGAAACATGTTTGCATCTGGTAGGTAGCCCGCCTTCCCCCCCGGGTGTTAGGAGCAAGGGCTGGGCCTAGTCCTGGAACGCTTAGTCTATGGTCTGTCCGCGGAGTACTGCGGTTGGGGAACAACAAACAACTTGGGTGTGCTGCTTGCTGTGACCCTCGTCTAAGCAGAACTGTGTCTGTAAGAGAAATTTAAATGTTCCTCTAGTTAGGCGACTTGAGGATGAGCGCAGAAGTATTGCCAACAATCATGGCATTGGCTTAAGAATCGTGAGATTTTAAAAATATTTTGTAGTTATTCAATTACCTTCTAGTTCTCTCGCCCCCTCTCTTCCTCCCCTCCCCCCAGTCTCTAGGGTGCACAAGCTCCAAATGTGCAAGCTTTTATCTGCAACCGTAAGGACCAGAAACTTTAATGAAAACTGATATTTTCGGGCAATAGCATGATTCCAGCAGCTGGGTCTTTAAGGAAAAAAATCTAAAAATGGTGAGAGCGTCAATAACGTGGTGAGAGTTGGCAACACTGGTGAAAAATAAACTTAGACTCCTAAAAATTCTTTCAGTTCCATTATCTAACCCATTCACAAGTAAGCTTTAAATGTATGGCTTTATCTTGGAAGTGCCCCTTCTTTGTCTGGCTAAGCTGCCCTATTGTATTAGTACCTGAAAGAATCGGTTATAAAGCATGAATAGCTCTGACTCAGAAGACCAGATGTGTAGTCAGATTTTATTACGCTGAAGGCAGGGCGCCAGTACGGCTTAGGGGGACGGGTCAGTGTTGTACAATATAGAGCTAGGCACTGCAAAGGGCAGTCAAGCAATATTTGTGTGTGTAGAGGTATTGTGGGGACCCAGGGCAGGTTTAGACAATGCCAACTTTGAGGTCCCCTTTTTTGGCACCTAAAGGTAGGTAGATGGGGTGCATGCTGGAAAGGAGCCTGATCTGCCCTTTGACACCCCTGGAAACTGATTTTACCTAGCACCTTTCACCAACAAACAGGGTGGGGGAAGGGGAAGAGGATCGATCCCCTAAACATAAAGGGGAAACTGAAACGATTTGAAAGCCATACGCTGTTGGAGGTGACCAATGGGTTAAACCAGCTCCAGGCGCTGTCTCTGAAGCCCCAGGACTGTATCCGTCGAACTGGTGTAACCTTGATGGTATAATTGATTAGTTTGGTGAAGATCATGTGAAGCCACTTCCAAACCAGCCCTGTGAGCTGTGTTTTGTTATCCTGGCTGTCATCTGATTCACACTGGGACTGTTTGTTGGGAGAGAGTGTAACTTTGCTGGAAATTTTGTGTTGCTTGATCGGTCCTCTGCTCTGGTGGCAGCAGTAGTCGAATTTTCCCGGCCCGCCCTGAAACAGATCTATCTAGGCCAAACCTGCCAACGTCCGAACGAAAACAAGGGGGCTTTATAATGTCTGCGGGGAGGGGTGGAATCTGGGACCCCTTTCCTTGCCCAAAGGTAACCTTCCAATTACCCCTGTCTAGAAACAGCCAGTCCACGATTGCCTCTAACCCAGCAAGAAGCAAACATTCCATGTAACACAAATCCTGCCTCCCACTTGCGTTTTCCTCCTTGATGCATCTAGTGGCTGCTGTGTAAGTCCACAGAGCTGTAAAAATGGGGTGCCTTCCCCAAGGCTGCCCTAAGCAAGATGAGCCAGACAGAATGCAGCATTGGGAAAAAGTCCTCAGGTGTTTGCTGTCATAGAGAAACTCCTCCATCGTCTCTTCGGATTTGGCCTTTCTTCCCGCTCTGTCCATGTTTCTCACCTTCAGCATTTCTCTCCCCACCCTGCCTGTTCCTAATAATTACACTCTGCCAGTCTGGCATCCATAACTGCTCCCTCTTAGAAGCACTGCACCCCGATGGGGACTGGCTCCTTCGCTCACTCTCCCTTTACCGTATCCGTTTCAGATTTCCCCAAGGAATTTGAGCACCGGGTCGACCCTCATCGGCGAGGGTCGCTGTGTGACCGGCATTGTGCTGCCATTAACAACAATGGAGACCTTGGGGACATGCATTCGGGATCCCATCAGCACAGCATAATGACCCCCAGGATACTGCCAGGTAAGCGGAGCTGAAAGGGTCACCTGGAGTGGTGCTGGGGTTACTGCACAGAGTTGGCCTCGGGGGCAATGGGAAAGGGTTCTAGCTGGTGCCTTTCTCATTCAGTCCCTCTTGAGAGGAGAGGATGAGGTGGCTGATGCGCCGTAGCTAAGAAATGCACTGCAACAGAAACTGTGCAGATAGCCCAGGGAATGCCAGGGAGACTCCAAGTGCAAAGGGGTCCGTCTGTGACCATCTTCTCCAGCTCTGGGTCACACACCAAAACCTTGTGGCACTCACCTAGCACCTTTGGTTGAAGGATCTAAGTGCTTGGCAAATACAAGTGATGCCTGCCTCTCAGGGCGTGAGGAGAGGCAATCTGCCCTCTCTTAGAGGA
>NW_020664419.1:896655-924271 GCF_002925995.2 Terrapene triunguis | reverse complement strand
TTTTTTGGACTATCATGATGTGCTGAGACTTGTGGGTTAGAATCACCCACCCAAATA
Source organism: Terrapene triunguis (assembly GCF_002925995.2). Lineage (NCBI taxonomy): Eukaryota > Metazoa > Chordata > Testudines > Emydidae > Terrapene > Terrapene triunguis. The sequence continues at coordinate 924,214 of NW_020664419.1, read as the reverse complement.
CCCATCAGCCGTCTTCCCGGGGTGACTGACTGACTAATTTGACCCTTCAAATAGCAGCAAACTGATGCTGGCACGTTCTTCTTGCTGAGACTTGCACATGTATTTTGTCTTAGTGTTTTGTGTCTGTACAGCATGTGGTAGAATGGGGTCCTGGCCATGGCTCCAAAGGTACTATGGTAATACAAATAAATAATATTGTACCAGCTCTGAGCTCCCTACAGGACGGACATGCCTGATCTCTGCAGGATCCTGACAGGGCTGGGGCTGCTGTGTGTCTAAATCTTGTGCTTCTCCTCGCTGATCTCTTGCGCAGTGATCTCGACCCCCGCCTGCTGCCAGCACCTCTCTGACGAGGTGCAAATTTGTGACGGCTGCCTGGTGAAAACCACCATCACGGCAGAAAACGAGGTGGAAGCCAACAAACTCTCCAACAACTACAAGGTTTGTTCTGTGTCGTTTCCCTCCCCCCTTCTCTCTTTGGGGTGTCATGTGTTGGTGGCTGAAAGACAGAATCTCCATGAGTGCTGCAACCTCTCTGCTGGCACATATGCTCTCAAGCTAGGCACAGAAAGTGCTTCTCCGTTCTCCGCTGTGGCTACTGGGCTCTGTCCTTCGCTCAGTGCAGTTGTTCCTTACAGAAGTGTGGCCACTGTGTCAGCTGCTTCTGTGAGGGGCCTAGTTGGTAAAAACCCACTCCTGCAACGAGGCTCTAGCACTGGGGTTGGTTATCTTACTCTGGTGTCTGAGAGGAAGGGTGGCTCAGTGGTTAGAGCACTAGCCTAGGCCTTGAGACCTGGTATCAGTTCCCTGCTCTGCTACAGACTTCTTCTTGTGACATTGGGCAAGTCACTTAACCTTTGTGCCTTAGTTCCCCATCTGCTGGAATTATTAATAATTGAAATTAATATGGGAAAGCGCCAAACATAATGTAACCATAAATTTCTTTATTAAATCCAAAGGCCAAATAGTATGTTCTGCAGGTGCTCTAAAAAGCCTAATTATTAAGCAACTTACTACATCCAGACAGTAACAAAACCTATTTAGAAGCACTTGATCAAGAGATTTACGAATGGGCTAAAACCAGGGTTGTTCTGACCCATATTGGTTGGCTCCAGTGTGGTCAGGCAGGTATTAGCAATGAACCCTTTGAGTTTACTTTTTGTGTATCCTTTAACAAACAAGTGATGTCATTGCCAATGACTCACTTCAGCTAAAAACCAATCTGAGACCGTTCACCCTGATTTCCAGTCTTAATCCAGATAAGATTTACAACCTCCGTTCCTCCCAAGGTCTTTCCTCCCCTCCTTCTTGCTGTCCACCAGTTTTCCCATTGCACCTGGAGTCACATCGGCTTTAACACTGGTGTGTGGGTTGGGGGAGGGCCATGTTGGCTCATTTTAAGACCGATTCTCTTGGTTTGATTTTAAATCCTTTGCAGTTAACCCTATCGGTCAGAGGCCTTTTTAGAAACCTCCCCTTATCTTAGTTATTCTTTGAGCCAGACATCCACCCTTCTTCATTCCTTCTGGCTTTATAACTATTACCAAAGCCTTCCTGCGTCTTGCTAGTCAGGGCCTTTCTTTACAACACACCCGTTTCCTTAACCAAACTCAAGCTAACTTTAATTCTCTAATTTTAAACTTCTCATTCCCCATCTGTGAAATGGGGTTAACAGCACTGCCTCATCGGGGTGATCTGATGGTTCTAAACCTCTGCTCCCCTTATGCCCATGCTGCTGATCTCACCGTGACTCCCAGGGGCCCATCTGGCTGATCTGAGGCTGAAAACTGGCCTCCTGCCTAAGTGTCTCTCTCCTAAATGTTTCTTCTACTGTTAGTGGCCATGACCTACATGTTGGCCCTGCTGCTTTGCTAAATACCTCTTCTGACTCGCATCACCTGCCTCTCTCCCATAGATCACGTGTTGCAATTATTACTATGATTATTATTATTTATGCAGGGTATCGCTGCAACACCGATTTAACCATATTTTCTTTGTTCAATCCAAAGGCCGAAAGGGGTTTATACAATTGCTCTAAATGTGCCTAACTAATAAGCAATTCACTACATGCAAATAGCAACAGAAGCGTTTGCTCAAGATACTTACAAATGGGCTAAACCCAGGGGTGCTTAGAAACATTTGGCTTCCACTTGGTCAGGTGGGTATTTAGCGATGAACCCTTTTTAAGAGTTTACTTTTCTGTACCTGTTAACAAACAAGTGATGTCATTGCCAATCCTTGGGCCTTAGCTAAAGCAAGATGAAGGCATTTCTTGTTTGGTCAATTTACTGAACCATGTACCCAATTAACCATGTTTTAATTCTGTTACCTTAGCCTAAACCTTCAATAAGAGAACTGATTTTTCTAAGGGTCACTACAAGTGTAACACACCCCTTCTTTCTCATGACCTCGGCCATTTTGGTCACATGCTTTGGGCCTGTTGCTTATGCCAATATCCCACCTCAATTTAAAACCATAGTTCACCCACATCTAACATGGTCCTATATTCCTACATTGTGCCTGGCAAGTTGAGGGCTCTCAAAAGCAACATGCGGCACCGGTCACCTTGTACGTGGAAACTGAAGTTGGAGGCATGTTATCCTCTTCAGCCATGGGTTGGACAAGTCAGTCAGCCCAGGAGCTGCGCAGGACAATAGCTTCTCCAGATAGTCAGTAACTAAATTCACTTGTCTAGATCAAGGTTTTAGCTGCCCCAGGCTAATGGACAGTGGGAACGTACTAACTGAGAGAAGACCTAGGGGAGCAAAGACGCCCTTTGTGGAGCTAGGCGCTTGCTGGTGCCTGGCGGTGACGGGGAAACCTTCATACCCTGTGGGAAGCCAAAGGGGTGAGGCAGAGGCCAACCGGCCAAAGGAAGAGTTTATTGTCCTGCTCTGACCTCCACCCCATCTGCATCTTTGCTTATAGACTAAGAGCAAAGAAGGTCACTTGGTGAGCAAGAATCAAGGTGAGCAAAAGCAAGGACCTTCTGTGCAGGGACTCATGTAACCAGTCACCACTCTGTCTCCGCATCCTGGAGAGTGCGGACTCTGGGAGAAAATTTGGGGGCTTGAGATGCATGCAAAGGCGATCTCCCTCACAGTGGTGGATATGGGGGCCACTCTCTTCCTTCCCAGGCTCGACAGCAATAGTGCTTTGCCTTCCCGGGTGCAGAGAAAAGCCACCCATTGGCCAATAAAATACAAAACCACCCTGGATCTGGGAATGGCTCAACTTCTCCCAACCCTGCACTGATCACACAGTTCTCCCCCTGGGGGAGAGAACAAACCACACGGGACACACTAGTCATGTTCAATGCCCTGCTGGTAGCTGTTTGGATGCTATGTGGGGGTGTATGAACCTATGCAGAATAGAACAGAAGGGTAGATGCCCTAGGTGTGGCAAAGGTGAGGACTGTCAGGGCAAAACACTTCTTTCCCCTCCCATCCCCCCCACATCCTCCCATCCCCCCCCACATCTTGATGAATGACGGAGCTCTGATCAGAGCCTTCACTTTGTGCAAATTGATTGCCCTTCCATTGGGGAAGCAGTGATCTCATGATAAAACCTTCTGACTTGCGTTAAATTGCAGAACGGGCGAGTCATGCGCCTGAAAACCAACCATTGTTCGTTCTGTAAAATCGTCATTTCCTCACCCCCTTTGCTCGTTAATCTGGATTGATTTCAGTTGAACATAATCTGGAGGACCTCAGCAAAGTAGCCCTGACTGCTGATCCCTGCGTGGGTCTGGAGCTACTGACGCTGCCTCTGCACTGAATGGGTAAGGTTCATCTGGGATGGTAGCTAGCTGGGAATGACGAATAGGTGTTTCATCAAAAAGCCGTGAGTGAAGAATCTGCTGCATGCTCCATAGCAACCAGTCACCAGCTCCAGACTGGATGGGAACAAATCAACACAAGGGCGGGCACTCCGAAGGCTTGTTCTGGGCACTCTGTACTTCAGATGGGTGACAATGCTCTGGCCTCAGTCTTATAATGCTGGTGGTGCCAAAGTGTTACCGAAAGGAGCTGGCTTCTGAGACGCCATCACCTCACACAGTTCTCTCGCTTCATACAGAAGCGTTGTTTATAAAACAACAAATGGGGCCTGCTTTGTTTATAAAATAATACGCCTGAATAAATGGGGCGTGCTTAGGGCAGGTCTGCAGTTGCCACAGTGCAGCATTTTATATCGGTGAAGATGCTACTGCACCAACTGGAGAACCTATCCCGTTGACGTAGGTCAGGAGCGGGCAAACTTTTTGGCCTGAGGGCCCCATCGGGTTTCCAAAATTGTATGGAGGGCCGGTTAGGGAAGGCTGTGCCTCCCCAAACAGCCAGGTGTGGCTCGGCCCCCAACCCCTATCTGAACCCACCCTTGCTTCTCACCCCCTGACGGACCCCCCCGCAACTCGTGCCCCATCCACCACCCCCTGCTCCCTGTCCCCTGACCGCACCCAGACCCCCACCGCCTCATCCAACCCCTCCTCTCATTCCTGACTGCCCCTCTGGGACCCCTGCCCCATCCAACCACCCCTTCTCCCTGTCCCCTGACTGCCCCCGAACCTCTGCCCCTGACTGCTCCCGCCACCCCATCCAACCCACCCCTCTTTCCTGACTGCCCCCACTGGGACCCCTGCCCCATCCAACCACCCCTTCTCCCTGTCCCCTGACCACCCCAACCCCTATCCACACCCCCACCCCTGACCACCCCCTAGAACTCCTCCTCTGCCCTCTATCCAACCACCCCTGCTCCCTGCCCCCTTACCGCGCTGCCTGGAGCACCGGTGGCTGGTGGTGCTACAGCCGCGCCTCCCAGAGCACCAGGTCAGGTCACAGCTCAGCAGCTGCGCTGCCCGGCCGCCCAGAGCATTGCACCAGCGGCGCAGTTAGCTGAGGCTGCAGGGGAAGGGGGACAGGAGGGGAGGGGCCGTGGCGCCAGCCTCCTGGGCCAGGAGCTCAGGGGCTAGGCAGGAGGGTCCCGCAGGCCGTAGTTTGCCCACCTCTGACGTAGGTCCTCCACCCCTTCTTTCCCTCTTGCCCCCGAGTGCTGGTAGCTATGTCAACGGGAGACGCTCTCCCATTGCCAGAACGCTGTCTACACCCGGTGTTAGGCCGATTATAACTGCGTCGCTCCAGGGTGTGGATTTTTCACACCCCTGAATGATGGAGTTATACTTACGCACGTTGGTAATTTAGGCCCGGCCTTACACCATCCATTACTCCCCCATCAGCATATGTTGGCTACAAGCACATTATTAGATGGCTGTAAGCAACATCATGTTCAGTTTCCATTGGGTTTATAAAGTCTGACCCAAAGCTAAGGACCTGTAGGCAACTGAATGTCACTTTGTAGTCAGTTTGCTACTGGGGAGCAAAAACTACTGAAGATCTGGGTGTTCTCACTTGCCTTTGTCCCCCTTTTAGTTGAGGGGGTCAAGGTCTTGTGTCCTGATGGCTGTAGATGTGGAAGTAACTACAGCTGGAAGGAGGTTGGGGGTGCATGAAGTTTAGGAGTGGGAAATGCATGTAACCTGTGTCTAATACCAGCAGCTGGGAGACAGCACCAATGTTCCCTGCATGAGGTTCTTTTCTGACCCCGAGTTACCTTCGTGCCCGAGCACCTCACTGCGTAGCTTATCCTCACAATGCCCCATGAGGTAGGGCAGGGCTCTTGTCCCCCATCTCTCAGATGAGAACTGAGGTACAGAGTAAAGGTCATGCCCAAGATCACGCAGGGAGTCTGTGGCAAAGCAGGGAATTAAACCTGGGTCTCAAGTCCTAGGCTTGTGCTCTAGCCACTAGGCCATCCTTCTGCTGTGCTGTGGGGAACTTTGAAATTCCCTCCAATTCTAAAACCTCTCGCTGCCTTTGCTAACCAAAACACAGCACAGGTAACTCAGGCCACGGAGTCCAAATTGGAACTGGCCAAATGTTCTGTAAGGAAAAATCTCTCCCCCTCCCCCCCAGCCCTTCTCCAGGGAATTCTGGGGTCTGGATTTTTACCCCCCCCTTATGTCACAGGAAGGCTAAATGCCTTTCGGTACATCTACACTGCAAAGAAAAACCCCCGGCACCGAGTCTGAGCCCAGCTCAATTGACTTGGGCTCAGACCCTCTTTCCTTCGCCTGGAACATCTGCACTGTTTGTAATCCCACAGCCCGAGCCCCACAAGTCTGAGTCAGTGGACCCAGGCTCTTTGCAGTGTAGAGATACCCTGTCTGTCCTCGTTAGCGAGGATTAACTGGCTCTGGTATTCACTGTTGGTGTTGTGTGTTGACCACACACAGGATCTTTCACTGCCTTTCTCATCCAGGCTGGGCAGTAAAGAAGTTGACTGAGGTTTCTGGGGTGCTCTCAGGTGTGTGAGCAGAGGGGAGTTGTCCCTCCTATATTGGTGGCTGGTCTCAGTCTGCTAGTCCCAGACAACTTTATCCTGATGTTTGGTTGCCCTCGTGGAAATGAGACCCCAGCCAGAAGTCCCTCCCCAGCTCTGTATCCTGATCTCTGGAGTCAGCCTGGCATTCCGGCTCCCCGGTCAGTCCGAGTAGCGCCAGCTGTATGATCGCCTCCTAGGGAGCAGAGGAGTTGAACTACTGTCTCAGGTCTCTCTAAACCTCCTGTGGATTAGCAACCGCAATCCTAATGTGGGGCAGCCACTGCCTCTTGCCCTCCTTCCCCCTCAGTATATCTGCCCATAGCAGGTTTGTTATGGCTGCAATGTAATAGCAAGTTTCACTGTCACGTGACTGTACACATCCCATGTGTGCTGAGCTTGGGCGGGGGCTGATCAGACACAATAACATGGTCTCCGGTGGCGGGGGGAATAACCTCCTACCAACCGAAGAGCATCTTCTAAAAATCCCTGTTGGTAGCTTCCTTGTGAAACGACCTGCAGCACTTCTGACTAGCTGGAAGGAGTGGAATGTGCTCTCTGGAACGGCAGCACCGGGCAGGTGCCGTCGCCCGGGGTCTGACTTATTTGTCTCTCTCTGCTTCACAGTTTGGCTTTAAGAAATGGAAGAGCCACGTGACAGCCAGGCCCTGGGAAGACCGGTCGGAAATCGTGAAGGAGCTCTACTCCGATCTGAACGTCGTGAAAAGCCCCATAGGTAGGAAATGATGCCCTGCCTGAACTCCCCCTTTCTGGTAAGGACATCTCTAAATCCCCCCCCTCCCTGGCAGCTAGCAGTTCTGAGAGTTCTGTTTTGATCCTATTTATCTGCAAGGCCAGCGGGGGGGCGTCTGGAATCCATCAACCCTCTAACTGGTCAGCACATCTGGTAGGTGATGATAGCAAACTCCTATAGACTGACCCGGCCCTCCTGTTTAAAGTGCCACCGAGTGGGGGCCGTTGCTTCCAAATCCAGGCCTCTGTGCGTACCCTCCTTAAGACCACCTCCCGCCAAAGGGAAGCACTTGATTGCCCTCAGCAGAAGGCAGTGGTGGCCGTCATGTCGGCATTCATAATGTAATATACGCCAGGTCTGCCCACAAGACCAGCAGCAGGGTGACCCTGGCAGCTGCCGCCCTGTAACTCTGACAGACTCTCGCTCTCTGTTGATGAAGGATGGTGTCCTGGGCCCCCAAAGGAAATGGGGCATGTCTGTGGCTCTTGTAGCAAGTAGAAATGGCACCTCCAAGGACTTACAGACAGCAGCAGGATGTTTGTATTAAACAAGGTGGGATTTCTTCCCCCCACGTTCTTCTCTGCGTTGTACGAGCCATTAGTTAACTAATCAGCTAATGTGCCGCATTCCCACTGCTTACGTGACTGCTTCCCTGACTGGGTAATGTCACTTTAGGGGAGTGTTTGCCCACATCTTGGAAATAGAGGGCATGGTGCCCATTGGGCTTAGAGTGTTCCTTTAAAGGCTGGGAGCTAGGGCCTTAGCTGTCTGCATCTGGCGCTGAGCTGAGCAGTGCAGGTCAGCTCCTGGGTCATATGGATCCCACTGCTTGGAGTAACAGGGTAAGAGCTTTTCACTTCAGCTAACAGTGTAGTGTGTGCGTGTGAACACCTACCCAGCCAGAGCATCGGCTCAAGTCCGGGACCTAAGTTCCTCCTGCTGATTAAGAACATAAGAACGGCCACACTGGGTCACACCAGTGGTTCATCTAGCCCAGCATCCTGTCTTCTGACAGTGACCAGTGCCAGATGCTTCAGAGGGCATGAACAGAATTGATCAGGTGATCTATCCCCATCATCCAGTCCCAGAATCTGGCAGTCAGAGGCTTGGGGCACCCAGACCATGGGGTGGATCCCTGACCATCTTGCTAAAAGCCACTGAAGGACCTATTCTCCAGGAACTTCTCGTTCTTTTCTTTTTAACCCAATTATACTTTTGGCCTTTGCAACATCCCCTGGCAACAAGTTCCACAGGTTAACGGTGCATTGTGTGGAGAAGTACTTCCTTGTGTTTGGTTTTTAAAGCTGCTGCCTATTAATTTCATTGGGTGACCCCTGGTTCTTGTGTTTAAACAAAGGGGTAAATAACACTTCCTTATGCCCTTTCTCCATCTCATTCATGATTTTATAGACCTTAGTCATCTCTCTTCCAAGCTGAACAGTCAGTCTTTTTAATCTCTCCTCATAGGGAAGCTGTTCCATACCCCTACTCATTTTTTTTGTTTTTTGCCCTTCTCTGTACCTTTTGCGTTTCTAATACAGCTTTTTTGTTTGTTTGTTTTGAGATGGGGTGACCAGAACCACACACCATCTTCAAGGTGTGGGCAAAGCATAGATTTATATAGAGGTGTTCTGATATTTTCTGTCTTACCTTTCCTAATGGTTCCTAACATTCTGTTAGCTTTTTTTTGACTGCCGCTGCACGTTGAATGGGTGTTTTTCAGAGAACTATCCACAAGGACTCGAAGATCTTTCTTGAGTGGTAACAGCTAATTTAGACCCCATTTCATATGTATATTTGGGATTGTTTTCCAATATGCATTACTTTGCATTTATCAACCGTGAATTTCATGTGCCATTTTGTTGCCCAGTCACCTAGATTTGTGAGATCCCTCTGTAACTCTTCACTGGCTGCTTTGGACTTTACTATCTTGAGTAATTTTGTATTCGCTGCAAACTTTACCACCTCACCGTTTTATCCCTTTTGCTAGACTATTTATGAATGTTGAACAACATTAGTCCCAGTTCAGATCCCTGGGGGACCCCACTATTTACCTCTCTCCATTCTGAAAACTGACCATTTATTCCTACCCTTTGTTGCCTGTCTTTTAACCAGTGATTGATCGATGAGAGGACCTTCCCTCTTATCCCATGACAGCTTACTTTGCTTAAGAGCTTCTGGTGAGGGGACCCCATGAAAGGCTTTCTGAAAGTCCAAGTAGACTATATCCATTGGATTGCACTTGTGCATATGTTTGACCCTCCCCCTCTCCCCACCAAAGAATTTTAGTAGATTGGTGAGGCATGATTTCCCTTTACAAAAGCCACATTGACTCTTCCACAATAAATCGTGTTCATCAATGTGTCTGATTAATTCTGTTCTTCACAATAGTTTCCGCCAGTTTGCCTGGTACTGAAGTTAGGCTTACCAACCTGTAACTGCCTGGATCGCCTCTGGAGCCTTTTTAAAAATTGGCATTACATTAGCTATCCTTTAGTCATCTGGTACGGAGGCAGATTTAAGTGATAGGTTTCATACCACAGTTAGTAGTTCTGCAGTTTCATACTGGAGTTTCTTCAGAACTCTTAAGTGAATCCCATCTGGTCCTGGTGACTTCTTATTGTTTAATTTATCAATTTGTTCCAAGACCACTCTGAGGAACTGTCCCAGATTGAAGTGATGGATAGATTAGTCACCTAAAAAGATTGGCTCGGGTGTGGGAATCTCCCTCGCATCCTCTGCAGTAAAGACTGATGCAAAGAATTCCTTTAGTTTCTCCGCAATGGCCTGGTCTTCCTTGAGTGCTCCTTTAGCACTTCCATTGTCTAGTGGCCCCACTGATTGTCTGGCAGGCTTCCTGCTTCTGATGTCATTAATAATTTTTTTTTTTTTTTTTTTTTGCTGTTAGTCTTTTGCTAGTTGCTCTTCAACTTTTTTTTTTACCTGCCTAATTATACTTGATTTGCCAGAATTTGTGGTCCTTTCTATTTTCCACAGTAGGGTTTGACTTCCAGTTTTTAAAGGATGCCTTTTTGCCTCTGGTTAGCCATGGTGGCATTTCTTGGCCTTCTGACTGTTTGTTAATTTGGGGTATACGTTTAATTTGATCCTTTCTCATGGTGGTTTTTTAAGTGTCCATGTAACTTGCAGGCATTTCCCTCTGGTGACTGTTCTCTTTAATTTCGTGTAACTGGCGTAGTCACTCGTGCGGTTCCTGTTTCTGAAGTCAAACAGTGAGCTGGGAATGAGCCTGGTCTCCGTCCCCCTACTAGTGAATAAGAGTCCCCAGAACTGGGGCTACTTGGCAGTCTCCGCAGAGAAGCCAAGAACGGAATGGGCAGATGGCCACCTCTCCTGTCCTAGCAGAGTTCCCTCTGGGCCAGGGTTGAAGACAATGGCAGGGATTGTGGGGGAGATGGTGTTGCTACCCATGCTGTACTTTGGGGCTCAGAAGAACTCCCTGGGGGCTTACTAGCCTGGGGCTAAGCTCCTTGGCCAGAGGAGGATACAAAAATGGTAAGAGGGCAGCAGAGATCTGCAGCAATAGAGGTCACCGCCCAGGAGAGACCCCTCTTTCTTCCCCACAAAAGTCCCCCCAGCTACAGAGAAAGAGGGGTGCTATTGGTGCATCCTAATCAGGGGCTTTTTCCCCCTCGTTGCCTGTGGCTATCAGGTGTCTGAAATACAAAGCCTGCCTGCTTTCAACCTGTGGAACTCATTGCCAGGAGATGTTGTGAAGGCCAAAACTGTAACAGGGTTCAAAAAATTTGGTAAGTCCCTGGAGGATAGGTCCAGCAATGGCTATTAGCCAAGATGGTCAGGGATGAAACCCCATGCTCAGAGTGTCCCTAGCCTCTGTTTGCCAGAAGCTGGGAGTGGATGACAGCATGGATCACTCGATTGCCTGTTCTGTTCATTTTCTCTGAAGCACCTGGCATTGGCCACTATGAGAAGACAGGATACTGGGCTAGATGCACCATTGGTCTGATCCAGTATGGTCGTTCTTATGCTGGAAGAGAGCTCTTCCTCTCATCCCAGCTACCCTAACTTCCCCGCTCAGCCTTGGGGTGGGGGTGGGGAAGAATCCACCTTACTCATGAACCGCTTCAGCCACTGTCTGTCTCCCACCACTTCTCAGTAGCAGAGTGAAATCAACACAACTCTTCCACTGCTGCTTTACGGGCTCTGGAATAGCAGCAGTCAAACGGACCAGAGTCCAGTTAGTGTCCTGCTGCTGCTTGAGCAGCAGCAGAGGTACCAGAGACGTCTGTCTGCAGACTCTGGAAAACTGCACTGCATCACATCACAGTTGCAGGCTTTTACCTTTGTAGATTCAAGAGCTGGAACATCCAAAAGGGAGTGCTTAAATTCTGCAGAGTGGGGGCTTAGCCACCTCATCCGCCAGGCAGGGTTCCTCACTTGCTTGTGGGGAGTGAGTGATTGGATTCCCAAGCCCAGCTGTACACATTTAGCAGATAAGCAGGACTTCAGTCTCTAGGGCTACTAATACAGCTCCTTTCACCAGGACAAAATTCTGGGTATTAGACTTGATGACTCCGAAACCTACTGGGCCAGCCTTCAGATGGGCTCCTCAGAACTTACCCCTTAGTTTCTCCACAGGTCACTCCCTCAATCCTTATATCTTCTCTTTGCCAGGTTCCACAGTCACATGTGGGAACATCCTCTACCTGCTGCTGTTCGGATGGTGGCTGTCCCTTCTCTATCTCCTGGTTTCTGCCCTGATGTTCCTCACAGTCCTGGGAGCTCCATACGGTGCGTTCTGCAGAGACTCTTGAACTGCGACGTGTATTATCATAGGCCTAGAAGCCAGGGCCCATTGTGCACCGGACACACACAACGCGATCCCTGCCAGTGATCTGTGCTAGCCGTTTTATTTCTTAGACCCAGCTCGGTTCTCATGGAACACTGGGTTACAATCAAGCACGTGTTAGGTTAATCACGTATTGCCGCAGTGCTTAGGAGCCCAGGTCATAGACCCTGTTGTGCTAGCTGCTGTAGAAACACAACAAAAATGGAATTCTTCCCACGCCTGAGAGCGTTCGATCACATCTGTGGGAGGAAAACAGCAACACCAGGTATAAGGAGGCAACGTAAGACATCCAATAACTTCGATTCCAGGTGATTGAGAACTTGCAGCCCTTTAGTACCATGTATACTCCTTCAGAAGCCGAACTTTTTTAGTAAAAAAAGGGAAGCACCAGAGAAGGGGGTCGGCTTATGAACGGGTATAGAGAGGGAGAGGTGGGACACAGCCCCTCCCCCCAACAGAGGGAGCAAGGAGAGGCAGCCCAGCCAGAAGAGGCAGGGCCAGAGTCTCTCCACTTCTGGCCACACTGCTCTCCCCCCAGCCTCCGAAGCAGCTGCAGCCATGTCGCTCGGCCTTGCCCCCCAGAGCAGGCTGTGGTCGTGCCACCCGGCCCGCCGGAGCACGCTGTGACCGTGTCGCCTGGCCCAGCCCGCTGGAACATGCTGCGGCTGTGCCGCCCGGTCTGGCCCGCCGGAGCAGCTGCAGCCGCGCTGCCCAGCCTGCCGGAGCAGCTCCCGCCAGGCCGGAGACATCCTCCCCTGGCCCTCCCCAGATAAGGTGGGAAGGGATGGGATGGGGAGAGTGTGAGGGTCCTGGGCTAGGCGTGAGGTCATGTGGGGGGTGGTCGCAGGGGATACCCCCCTCACCCCCCCAGGGCCCCCCCCCCCCCCCCCCAAAATTTCCCCACCAGTTGCTGTCCCGGCCTGTCAGGGCAAGCAGCTGGTGTGCCGGGACACTTTGTTTACTTAGGTTTACCTCCATGCCTGCGGACGCTCGAGGTAAACAAACCATCTCGGCCCCCCGGCGGCTTATCCTGATAGCCCGGGAGCCAAAGTTTGCTGAGCCCTGAATTATAGGGTCGGCTTATGAACAGGTTATAAAAAAATTGCTATTTTTACTTATCCATCTTGGGGAGGGTCAGTTTATAAACGAACCGGCTTATGATAGAGTATATACGGTAATTAACCATGGGGACAGATTTATTGGGGATGTGGTAAATTCTCCATCACTTAGTCTTTAACTCATTAGTGAGTCTCTTGCTAAAAGAGACACTTTAATTCAAGGACAAGTTCCTGGGTTTGATGCAGGAATTACACCTCTACCTCAATATAACGCTGTCCTCGTGAGCCAAAAAATCTTACCTCGTTATAGGTGAAACCGCGTTATATCGAACTTGCTTTGATCCACCGGAGTGCACAGCCCCGCCCCCCTCGGAGCGCAGCTTTACCGCATTATATCCGAATTTGTGTTCTATCGGGGTAGAGGTGTATTGGATAAAATCTGGTCTGGGTTGTGCAGCAGGTCAGACTAGTTGATCTAATGGCCGGCTAGCTGGCCTGAACCTTGTATTGGTGAAATTTCCTACGTTAAGGTACGCAGCTGCCTAAAAGCAGAAATGTAAAGTTCCCTCTAATTCTTCAGGCAGTGAGCACAACTTCCAAGATTCATCCCTCTCAAATGATAAGTAGGCAGAAAAAGAACTTGCTGTGAAACTCTTACCTAAAACATCAGGGGGCAAATCTCACTACCCTGCTGCAGTGAGACCACTCTCCCCCAAAGCCTGCTTCCCAAACCTGCCTCCAGACCCCTGTCAACTCTTCATGGATGTGTGAGAAGTTGTATGTCACCACTTGAACGCAAGGACTCCTGGGTTCTACTCCGACAGCTGTGATCACACTTTCCTTGTGGCATGAAGTCAAATCACTGAACCCTGCTCATCTTCCCCCTCCGTAAAAATGGTGTTTCTTCTCTTCTGGGGTGGCTAGTTTTAATCGGTCACTGTGTGGATGAAAAGGCCAAGGGCCACCATCCACTGGGACTTCACTTACTATTCTCAAGGGCCCCAGAAAGGATTAGGCAGCCTAGTGCAACAAGGGAGGGCGGTAGAAGGGGTGGGATGGGCTTCCTGGGTAATTCTTCGTTTCCATTGGATGCCTGGTCTCCTCTTCCCTTCCTGGTGGGTAGTAGGACCCCCTGACCTAAAGGCTGTTGGTGGCCCTGCGTCAGGAGCCCCAGGGTGAACTGTTGGGGGAAGGAGTCGGTGTTTCCTGACCAATGACCAAAGACCTGAAGGATGCTCTGCCTCCATTCGAGTTCTGCAGCTATTGCAGGGAGTTTGCTTCTGGTGCAAGAATCCTGTTTCCTGGACCCTGTCCGTCTTGCCTCGCCTCTCCCCAGAAACAGCCAGGCTAAAGTGCAGGAGCGCTTCATAGCTAGCCGTGAGCTTCCTTCCACCCAGCACTCCTCATGGTGACTGAAGGCAGGTCACCTTCCCTTCCACCTGGGCAAATCCCATCCCCCAGGACAGCCTCCGTAATCCTCCTCTGCTGCCTCTGGCTCAGAGGAAGCGCCTGGCAGGTCAAGGGGAAACATTCCCAGCTCCGGGAGTGACTGCCGTCTCCTTTCTCCCCACAGGGAAGCTGTGCTGGGACCTCGCTGGGTATTTTCTCTGGCCATTTGGAAAAGTGATTCAGAAGGTAGAGGGGAGCGGCGGGGTGGAAAATGAGCAACCTGCTTCCTGTCGCTGCCCAGTTCTGAACTGGGGATCCCCAGCCAACTGGCTGACAAAACTGCAGGAGCATAGACTCTTCCCTGCCCCCTCCCTCTCCAGGGGAAGCTGGCTTGCCCGGTACATCCTGGCCAGAAAAGGAGCCAATGTTGGGAATGATCCCCTGCCTAGGTACCTAATGCAGCTCGGGGCATCTGTTAACATGGTAGCAATGATAGCGTGCTCCATGCTGGGTCAGGGCCCTGCATTAGAGGCAGCAATCCAGTGACCTGCAGAGAACAAATGTAAAACGGCAAAGGGAGCTGGAGCAGGCCCCGAGCCTCAGCCTCCAGTACCAGCCTCTGCAGAAGTGAAAGCTGCTCTGCTCATGGTTCCTTCGATGTCCCCTCCCATACTCTCCCCCAGCCCCAAATCTCTGCCCCTCTCTGAAGACCTGCTCTCCTGTCCCCTAGACCAGGACGTACTCTCGAAAGTGCAGCATCAAGTTCAACAAATGTGAAGTCATCTCGGAGGTGAACGAGGCGAAGGAGAGCACCCCTCTGCTCAGCCGCCATGAGATGGCGCCCGGCACTCAGCAGGAGCCCGGCAGCCGTGCGGACGCCACACACTGGGTAAGGCCCCTTCCCCGTGTACCCCGCGCCTGTGTCGCACGGGGCGGAGGGAGGAGTCAGAGATGCTCCATCCCTAGCTGCTCCCTGTGCTGTTGGCGTGGACCGCTCAGGATGGGCTGCTACAGTCTGGCACAAACCAACTCAGCTGTGACTTAAAGTTGTAAGGCCTCTCCCCAGCTTTCGGCCCAGGAGGTGCCTGCTTCTGACTCCCTCAGCAGAGAGTCCAGAAGGAGCTGGGGTCCCCTTCCTTTTCTAAATGCCCCCACAACCGGATGGGAGTTAGGCATGACCTTTCCTACTCTGGATCAGCTGTGGCTTGGCTCACGCTGCTGGGTCCGTATCAGGGCAGTCCTACGGCACTCCGAATACCCTCTCGGAATGGGAAAGAACCAGCGGGGAAACGTCTCTGGCTTCTGAATCCCTGGCCCCGATACTACCCGGGCCAGGAGATGGACGAACAGGATGCCAGTAGGTGGTGTCCAGTTGTACGGTCCCTATAACCGAACCGTGGGCGTAAAGGTCTGTGCTGATGCCCCAGCAGATCTGAGTAACCGCTGGGGAGCCCCGACGGCTCCTGATTGGAAGCGTCTTCCCTTGGCTTGGCACTCCCCTTGGCCGCTCACGCAGCCCTTCCTTCGCTCTTCCCACCAGCGGCGTGTCAACACTTACATCTGGCTCTTGCTGGGCTACCCGGTCCTCGCTCTTGCCCACGGCCTGGTCTGCTTCATCGCCTGGCTCTTCGTGTTCATCATCCCCGTTGCCAAGATGAACGCTCGGACCGTCACCAAAGTCCTGCTCCTGGCCCCGGAGCACGTGCACGTCCAGCGGATGAGGAAGGTTGGTTCCGCAGTGACTGTAACAGGTTTCCTGCCTGCCCCTTGGGGAGGGGGGTGCCTGGCATCTAGAGAGAGTGGCCCGCTACTTGCTAACATTTCCCATCCCTGTACCGGCGGGTTTGGACTGGGAAGACTTGGGTGAGGAGAGCAGTCTGCCCACAGCACCATCTGCATGGGAGGAGCGTTCATCTTCGCTCAGGGCCCCACTTCCCAACCTCCTGGACATAGGAGCGGGCAGAGCAGCTGCGGAAGGGCTGGGTGGGTTGGCTTCTTCTTGTGCAGAGCTAGGCTGGGCTGGTGGGGAAGCAGCCAGCAGGGCGATCCTGGAGGATGGTCGGCTTCAAGCCACCCGCAGTGTCCCCTTCCCAACGCCGGTGCAGGTGAGCGCAGGGCTGAGCCGGTCGACGTGCCTAGCACAGGGCTCCAGACCAACCTGCTCCGGCGCTCTGGCTGGCGCAGTAGAGAGCGGCTCTGATAAGTCCCTCGCTAAAGGTGCCTCCATCCCACAAAGGAGGGCAGGGGAGAGCCCAGTGAATCCTTTGGCATTTCCCCTTGTCTGAACAATCCTCCTTTCCTTGGGGGACGCCATGAAATGGGAAGCTTTAGGCTGCCTCGGCTGGAGACGTCTCTCCCAGCACTGCCGAGAATAGCGAGGTTGGCTGCGGATTAGAAACCACCCTAACGCCTGGGCTCTCTGACCCCGCAGACAGAAGTGCCGCTGGAGGCCGAAGTGGTCCTGTGCTGCTACCGGGCCGTTAATGCCTATTACTACAAATATGCCGTGGATGGGATCAACGTCTTCGCCGTCAGTATCCTTCAGACGGCTGCCTGGCTCCAGTGCCAGCATTGGGGGAAACGCCGGTGTTGCTGGGTAACGCGTGTTGGGCGGCCCAGGGCTCCCCTGGGGCAGAGAAGGGATATGGAGGCCCTGAGAGAACGTACAGGAACCTCCTGCAGAGGTGTGCATGCAGCCTCTCTGCTCCCAGGTGTTCTCCACACATCCCTGATGAGCTCAAGGCAATCCTTCAGCAGGCTCTGAGCAGCTGGCATGGCTAGTGCGGGGTTAGGGGAGAAGGACCCTGCCTTGGATGGAGGCTGGCAGAGGTGCGAGCGGCGTACATGTGCTCAGCAGACGCTTGCGCTCTCTGACAATGAGGCATGGCCAGGTAGTAGGAAAAACGTGAGCGTTGGCTTTGTGGCTAAGGACCAAGCCTGGGTGTTGGGAGATCTGGGTTCAGTCCATCTACATGGACTCTCCTGCTCAGGTTATTTAACCTCCCTCCTGGGGTGTGGAGGCAAAGCACATCCCCAGGGCGAGGCGCTCTGGTCCTCGTGATGGGTGCCCCAACATGGCCGGGAAGTGCCCCTTGACCGGCCGCCGCGCAGACCTGCTGCCGCTCGTGATCGTGACTCTGGTTCTGGGCTATGTCGACAGCCACAACCGTTTCACCAGCTCTCCTGTGAAGTTCACCCTCTCGCTGCTCTCCATCATGCCCCTTTCGTACTACATCGGCATGGCCATCGCCAGGTGAGGCCGCGCCTTCTCCCACATCCGGCAGGGGGCTGGGGTTCAAAACAATCCCTTGTGTAATTCCCTCCCCCTCCCCCCGTTCCGAAGCTGCATTGTGACATCTCGCTGGCGAACGGCGTAACAGGGCACAACGTGACTCTCCTTGTCTCCCCTCCCCCCCCACACCCCCCATCTCACACCCTCCTTGCTGGGAGGGGTCCTGGCTGCTACTTGGGCAGATCATCCCTGCGATAGGCCGTGGGCTTCTTGTGGCAAATCCAGCTGAAGGCATGAGCTCCCCGTGGGATTCTTGGACTCCCGGTTAGGAGTGTCACTGTGCGTAGCTGGCTCATCGCTCTGTATCCAGGCCCCGCCCCTGCTGTCTCTGGGGAGGAATATGCAGCCCTCCTAGGCAGTGGCGGATTAGCCACTGGGCCAACAAGGCCCATGCCTGGGGGCCCTGGAAAAATGGGCCCAGACCTGCTCCAGTTGGGGTGCAGGGGCTTGTCCTGCTCCAGCCCCATGCCCAGCACTCCAGGCGGAGTGGGGCAAGCCCCGGCTGGAGCACCAGGCAGAGCGGGGGGACTGCAGGCGGAATGGGTGGGGAGGGGCCCCCACTTGCTCTGGCCCAGGGCCCCATAATACCCTAATCTGCCCCTGCTCCTACACTAACCCCGCAGGCTGTTCTAGAAAGGGCGGCTGCATGCAGTATCCGCGACAGGAAAGCTTGCCGAGATGACGCTAAGCTGTCCAGCCACGTGTGCGGCGGCACAGCCAGTAGCCCAGGGCCCCCTAGCACCGGGCAGAGCCACTGACGTGACCCCACTTCCAGCAGGCTTTTGGCTGATCCTCGGGTTTCCACTTCAGTGCTGCCCTGTTTAGCTTGAGCGTGCAGCACAAAGGGGCGTAATGGCAGCCCTGCTGGTGAACAGATTTGTAGAGGACGGCGGCACCCTCCCTAAAACAATCAAACGTGCCCTAAAAAGTCCCTTTGTGAGGGCTGGGAGCCAGGTGGCTCCAATATAGAAGGTTGCACCAGTAGCCGGAATTCTCCTGCTCACGTTGAATGATCCATCAGACTGTCTCCACCCAGGATCTGTCTCAAGCCGCCTCCTGCTAACTAACCCCCTGCCTTCGTGTGACTTAGTATTTCAGCTCAGAGTAACTTTGCGGTGGGGGCTGTGGTGAATGCCTCCTTTGGCTCCATCATAGAGCTGACCTTCTACATCACGGCGCTGATCAAGGGCTCCCGGGAAGGGAACAAGTGTTACGAGGAGATTGTGAAGTCGGCCTTGACGGGGACCCTGCTGGGCTGTGTCCTCCTCGTGCCGGTGAGTCTGGCTGGAGGCTCGTGGCCTGGGACTGTGCTCCGGGCTCAGCTGTCGGAGCAGGCAGCTTCTGGTAGTTCTGCCTCTTGGTTCTAAAGTGCTCCATTCAGACTCCTAACCCCCCCCCCCCGCCTCCTGCTAACTCACCCCCTGCCTTCCCCCCCCCCCCCCTCCCCCCCCCCCCCCCCCCAAACCTCTGCCCTATCCAACTGCTCCCTGTCCTCTGACCGCCCCCTTGGGACCCTCCGCCCCTTATCCAACCCCCCGGCCCGGCCCACTTACCATGCTGCTCAGAGCAGCACGTCTGGCTGCCGCACCGGCTGGAGCAAGACACGCTGCCGCTCTGCTCAGCAGGAGCGCACCGCTCCGCCGCCCAGAGCGCAGCCCGTGCGGCGGCATGGCTGCAGGGGAGTGAGGACAGCAGGGGAGGTGCCGGGGGCTAGCCTCCCCAGCCGGGAGCTCAAGAGCCAGGCAGGACAGTCCCACAGGCCGGATGTGGCCCGCGGGCCGTAGTTGCCCACTTCTGCCGTTTGAAATGCACCTCAGCTGAGGCCACCCAAGGCTCAGGCGTGATAACTGAGTGTCCCCTGTTCCTTTCAAGGGCTTGTGCATGGTGATTGGAGGCATCCGCCACCAGGAGCAGAGGTTTAACAGCAGATCGGCAGGCGTCAGCTCTGCCCTGCTCTTCCTCTCCGTGGGAGGTAAGCAAGTAACTGGCCACGCACTGAAGCCCTGGGTACAGGAATGAGACCGAAATGCATCGTCTCCTAACCTGAACGTGTTGGCCGCACGCACTGACCAGGCCTGTCTCCTACAGGCTGTCCCCATCTTCCGATCTCGAGGCCTCTCCAGTGAAGCCTGGCTCTGCTGCAGGGCTCCAGCCGTGAGGGATAAATGTACCCTGTGCACATCCCCTGGGGGTTATGACCTAGTTTCAGGCTGGTTTTGTGGAGTTCCATCTCTGCTCCGTCCCTTCGATTGGCAGCGCCCATTCCAAATATGGGACAGTGTCTGGAGTTACATGCTGCTCACAAAACGCTGCGGCCCATCATTGCAGGGAGGTGCCCACAGTTCCGGGGAGCTGGGTGGGACACCCTCCTGTGCACAATGCAGCTCCTTGAGCTAGAGGTGGGGTGCCCTGAGCAGGACGTATCGCCCCTCTTACTTCCCCTGGGTACTGGACACCTTGACTCCTAGGGGGGTTACTTCCATCCAGCTGGCTGGCATAAAATGGGTTTGGCTCTGCCTAGGTCCTGGGAGCGGGCAGGTGTCCAGAGTGGCCATGCAGTCAGGATGTGTTGCTTTTTATCAAAAAGCCAGGGATTGAATAGAACAAACTCTACTCTTTTGTGTAGGGAGTGGGGCCCTCGGGGAACGGTCAGAGCACACTGGCGGGGAAGCGTGTACTGTTCCTTGGACAGAGGATGTGTGTTCTTGGGCTCTCTGGTGGGTTGGGAACAACCTATTAAAGGGACTGTTATTCCCTAATGGCCCGTCTCCAGGCATGGTGGCCAGATGGAGGGGGGATAGGCGGGAATTCCTCTTAGCCAGCTGCTGGAGAGGAGAATCAGCACTTATTCCCGCCGCGAAGTGGGACTCTGTGCTCTGCCGTTCATTCAGTCTCTGCAGCCGGATGTGGCCAAAGTCTTGATCAGCTTCCCAGTGGAAGTGTGGTGTCTCTTGCACCCTTTTCCTCTTGCCCTGGGTCTTGTCGCCAGTGTTAGCCGACGGTGTGGTGTGAAACCCCCCCGGATCCATTCCAACCCACCTTTCTCTCCCCTGACAGGTGTGTTTGCTCCAACTCTGTTCTCCAAAGTCTATGGGAGGTTGGTCTGTGGCGAATGCCAGAACATTACCCAGAGTCCAGCGGGACACTACCTCTGCCAGAACTGCCACTTTGACCTGGTAGGTGGAACTCTGGACACCTAAATATATTCGCTCTTGTACAGGCCACATCTCATGGGCCTGGTGACCTGTAGATACCACTGCCCAGCCATACAGGGGATCTGTATCCCTGATCCCTGGCCTCTTCACACTTGCAGTGCCCATGACTGCTTAGCAGTGCCTGTCTCCTTGATGGGGGCAGGGTGTAGCCGACAAGGGCCAGACTTCTCTGCAAATCAGTGACTCCTCCAGGTGAGATTGGTGGCTGCTGCAACATGGGTGGTCTTCATGCATTACAGAGGCTTCCAGGTTGGGTTGGGAACAGGAAGGACCCAGTTGGGGGTGGGGTGTCCCCTGCTAGACCATGACATTCTGTGATGCCTGGTGTACAGTACGTTCTGAATTCAAGTAACTAGCCAAACCTGCACTCATGATCAGCAGGCAGCTGCTCAAGAAGAGGAGGAGGGCCTTGCTTTTCTGGGCAGCACAAATGCTGTACAAAACTACTGGTCCTGTACACCAAAATGCAGCCACCTCTAGGGTGGAGGCATCTCGGAGGTCTGCATCTTTACAGGCCCACTCCTTGTGGTGCATTGGTGGTCACTCCTGACCGACTTTCCTGTGCTTGGCGGTAACTAACCACTGAGGACTGAGCTGCGCGTGGAGGGTGTTCTGTGTGCGCCTTCAGGACTCCAAACACTCCAGTGTGCCAGCCAGAGTTACAGAGCAGGTTGGTCCAGTTCTTAGCTTCTGGTAGCTGGCATTCCTAATTCCTCGCTTGTATCCTGAGGCTGCTGAGGAAAGAATATACTGAGATCACATGGAATGGGGAGGTCTCTTATTAATCTGATCACTTTTCTCTCCACTGCATGCACCCAGACTCCCTGCTTCCTCTTGGGGAGCTAAAAGTGTTCTGTAAGACTCTAAAGGCTCTGTGAGATTCCAGATCAGTGTCTCCAGCCTGCCCAGCTAACGTAGGGGAGAATAATCCTTTTGATAACTGCAAACTCAACCCAGCTTGAGTCTCTGATCCCATGCGATTGCCATCTTGTGCCCAATCTCCAGAAAGAGGGTCTGAGGACCACAATAGTTTCTCAGATTCATCTGCAACTCCTTCTGCTTCAGGAAGTCCTCGACACTACCCTCTGCATCCGTTCAGACTTCAGCTCCACAGTCTAAATGTTCAGCCTTTGTCCTGGTGGCCTCCTCCCGCTTCCAGCCGACTGAAGGGTTCCAAGAAGCCACAGGCCCTGTCTGGGCCGGACTCCGTTCCGGCAGCCCTCAGTCAAGCCCCAAGACGTTGTGTGGCCGAACTGAGGGCTGGGTGGTTGGATCCCACTGTTCAGGTTCCAGAAGAAAGGTGGAGAACCAGTTCAGTACCTCATGCCTCACAGCAATCTGACCCTAACATTGCAGCTGCAGGACCGGGGTCTGTCCCAGTTGCCTGGAAGATGGATGTAAGCAGTGCCTTTGAATTAGGGCCATCAGCGTCTTCGGTGCCGCAGCATCCGAGATGGAGGAAAAAGCCACATAGGAGCAAGACAGCCAGCATGAACTCTGATACGTGGGAACCAGAACTGCTAGCAGATTCCATCTGATTTTTTGATAGGGCCACAACAGTTCCGAAGCAGAGACTTGTTCCACCTCCAGCTTCAGTAACTGAAGAGAGGAGCTCACATGGGCCATCGGATCGGACGGTGGCCAAACCTTTGGATCTGCGGTCGTTTCCTGGTCCAGTCTGTCGGTTCCGCACAGTTCTGTCCCTATCGGCTCTGGTGCATGCCTTGGATCCTGGTGCAAGGCGCATGGCTCCTGAAAGGAGGCATGTATCCTTGGTTCCAAGATTGTCCTTCATCACTTCCTAGGAAGAAGAGACTGGATCCCGCTGGCTCTTCCCTGGACCTTTCTCATCCCTCCTCTCAGGCTTCCAACAGGGCCTCAGCAAAGAGCAGGATCCCCATTCCTCCCTCTGCATCGGTTACTATCCCTGGTACGCTTTCTCGGGCCCCAACCTGGACCCTCTCCAGGAGGAGGATAGAGAAAGAACTGACCTGCAGCGAGGTTCTGACCACCCTTTTGGTCCGGCCCCTATTGGCATGTTCCTGACCCCCAATAGTAGGGGAGACTTGGCAGTCCTGGGGCCTTAGTGGGGGACCACCTCAGGTCCTCTCCAATTTATCCTCCACGTGGATGGAGAGGGGACACTTCATCTGCAAAGAATCTGAAAGCCCAGGATCCTCAGATCCTGCTCCCCCAGTTCCATGGACACTACAGTGAAAGCTGGGACTCAGTCTGAGGGGGATGAAGAGAGAGCTGCTCTCTTTGGACAGGAGCTTTTTAGGACCTAATCGTGAGGCTGTGACCTATGTGGGGGTGGCATCAGCCTTTTCGCCTTCTGGGGATGCTATGCATTTCTATGACTTAAAGCATCCCAGGGTGTCCACTCAAATCTCCCTGCAGTACTGGAGGAAGAGACTTCTCCGTATCTTACATCCTCCGTGCCACTGCCAAAAGTAGGATATTGTTGCCCATCCTGGATGAGTTATGAGGGCTGGCCACCTCTGCCTGGCCCACTGACCGCCCATCTCTAAGAAAGCAAATGAACTATATTTCTGAAGGGAATCTTACTTCCATATCTGCTTTTGTGCTGAATTCATTGGTGGTGGCTGCTGCCAGCAACAGGAGGTCTGGACAGCTACGGTGGGGGAAGGGGGAGAAAGGTGGTTCTTCTCCTCATCCCTCAGTGTTAGGGTGGCACATTACCTGACAGTTCTGGCCCATTACCAATTCCATCTATGGGGGGGAAGTGTTGCTTTTCTCCAGGCCTTGCCTGATGGCAGGACACAGCCGGTAGACGCCATCTTATTGGAGGGTCAGAATGTAGCTAGACACTCCCTCAGGGCTTCCTTCAATGCTTTGGACTCTGATGTCAGAGCATTGGCGTCAGCTGTGACCATCAGGGGCATGCATGGCTTTGATCCTCCCCTCCTACCTATGGACGCTCAAAGTCAGCTGGGAGAGCTTCTTTCTGGAGTGGAGGGTCTCTTCAGTGAAAAGACCATTGGAAAAACTAAAGGAGATGAGATCAACAGCTCAATCTTTGGGGTTGATGCCATCTACTCGAAGGAGGCCCTCCAGTCCTCTTGCCGATACCGGAGGCAGCATTACCCCAACCTTCAGTCATCCTGTCACATGTCAACAATATGCAGCCTCACAGAGCCATTCTGGAAAGAGGCCTTTCAAACAAGGTTCCAAATCTAAACTGCCCCGCATCCTCATCCCAGACAAGTCCACCCTCTGTTTTGGTGAGATCTTTGAGAGTCAAGAACCAACCAACCAGCACTCTTCTACCCTTTCCTTTGGAGGCAGGCTAGCCCACTTCATCAACACATGGAAGCAGGTTACATCAGACCAACAGGTCTTGGAGATCATGGAAATGGGCTATGCCATACAACCGGAAAGACTGCCTCCTCCCAACTCCCCCTACCCATCCCTCTGCAGGGACCCCTTTCACAAGGCAATCCTTCTCGCAGGCGTGGAGAAGTTGCTTCTGGTAGGAGCTGTCAAGGAGGCT
The DNA here is from genome assembly GCF_002925995.2 of Terrapene triunguis. NCBI lineage: Eukaryota > Metazoa > Chordata > Testudines > Emydidae > Terrapene > Terrapene triunguis. The sequence goes on along the minus strand of NW_020664419.1, from coordinate 899,786 downwards.
CTCGCTTACTAGAGAGGGGTCAAGGTTTTTACTCCAGGTTATCTTTCTGGTGCAAAAGAAGGAATTGGAGATTTTGGCCAATTCCCAATTTTAAGAGCATCTGGAAGCTTTTGGTTCCATATGCTGACTCTGGCCTCCATAATCCGTTCTCTGTTGGTCCAGGATTGGCTTGTGATTCTGTCTAAAAGATGCATATTTCCAATCGTGATTTGACAAAACCATTGGAAGTGTTCCATTTGTGATGGCCGGGCACCAGTTCCAGTACAGGGTGCTCTCATCTGGCCTTTCCACAGCACCCAGGGTATTGGCAAAATGCCTGTCTGTGGTAGTAGCACATCTGAGGAATCAGGGTATTTTTGTTTACCTTTACCTGGAGAGTTGGCTACTGATGGCTGCTGTGCGCGAGGGCCCATTGAGCACCATAATCACCACAAGTGGTCTGCTTTTTTCCCCCCTCTTTAGACCTAGAATTTTTCCTCAACCTCCCAAAGACTATCCTCTGTCTTACACACAGGATTTCTTTTACGGGTGCCATACTGGACTTGGAAGGGAGAGCTTTTCTGAGGACAGATTGTCTCATTCTGAGAAATGTCTATCCTCTGTGTAGGGCAGGGGTCGGCAACCTTTCAGAAGTGGTGTGCCGATCTTCATTTATTCACTCTGATTTAAGGTTTCACGCGCCAGTAATACATGTTAATGTTTTTAGAAGGTCTCTTTCTATAAGTCTATAATATATAATTAAACTATTGTTGTATGTAAAGTAAATAAGGTTTTTAAAATGTTTAAGAAGCTTCATTTAAAATTAAATTTAAAATGCAGAACCCCCCGGACCGTGGCCAGGACCCGGGCAGTGTGAGTGCCACTGAAAATCAGCTCGTGTGCTGCCTTCGGCACACGTGCCATAGGTTGCCTACCCCTGGTGTAGGGCAACTTTGAATCTTTGATAAAGTTCTTCCTGGGTCTCATGGGGGTGTTTATGGCAGCCACTACCTACAGGACTCCAGTTGACTGTCTGAGAATGAGACCTATTCAGCACTGGATGTCCCAGGCCTACAGTTCAAGTCGGAACAGTCTTCAGTTGATCACCATGTCTTGGAATGTCGTGGTCTTGCTAGACTGGTGGCCAACCAGGACAAACCCGCTCAAGGGTGTGCAGTTCAGTTCTATGGGTCCATCCCAGACGTTGACTCCGGCTGCATCAATGGTCAGGGGTGGGGCACTTGAGTCACTTAACAATTTGGGGGTCCTGGTCGTCTTGAAAGAACGTTGCACATCAGCGTACTGGAACTAAGAGCAGTTCATCTGGCTCGGCGTGTTCTTCATCTGCAAGGGAAGGCTGTGCAGGCAGTAATGAGCGTAACACCGCCAGTGCAACATCTCAACAAGCAGGGGGTGCTCATTCCACCCCCTTGTGCGCAGAGGGGTTTCTGCCTCAACATTTGTCCTGTAGCCCTATATCTGGCTGGGGAGAACAAATGCAGATTGCCTCAGCAGAGACTGCTCCTAGATGCATGAGTGGCCCCTGAAGGATCAGCTGGTTCAGACCTTATCTTCTAGGTGTTGTGGACCTGTTCGCAGTAAGGTTCAACAGTGTCGTCATGGGGACAGCTCTCTCTCTCTCTCTCTCTCTCTCTCTCTCTGATATCTTCCTGCTGCACTGGAGGAGGTGTCTGATGTATGCCTTTCCTCGACTTCCCTTGGTGCAGAAGACACGTCAGGACAGGGGCAGGATGATACTCATTGCACTGGTTTGGCCTCCTCGGCAGTGGTTTACCAATCTCCTTCAGCTATCTGGCAGTCTTTATGCACCTCCCTCTGCCTCCTGTCCCAATTGGGGAGAAGGATTTTTTTCACCTGGACCTGCAGTCTGTACTTGTGTTCTTCATCTGTGCAGGACATACTAGTTAACTCTTAAAAAACGGTCCACCAGAAATTGCTACCATCTAAAGTGGTCCAGATTTCAGGCATGGATGCAGAGGAAGTCTGATTCTCCTAGATCTGTTTTCATTTTGTGTGTTCTGGAATGCTTAATGTATTTTGAAAAGGGGAAAAAAATCAAGGGTTGCATAACTCATAATTTAAAGGTCCATTTTGCAGCCATCTCCATGTATCTTACTTAGTTGACTGTAGATGGCTGCTTTGTTCATGTTTTGGTTAAAAAGTTTGAGAGATTTATCAAATGTCTATTCTCCTGTTCGAGACCCTGCCCTCTTGAGACTTCAGTTTGGTTGTGACCACGTTGATAAAATCTCTGATCAAACCATTGGCGGAGTATTAGTTAAAATGATGAAACAATCTCAAGGCCTTCATTATTGCCATTAAGTTCACCAGGAGAATGAGTGAACTGAATGCACTCATGGCTGATCCACCTTTCACAAGGACACGGTAATCTTTAGACCTGATCCTTAGACCTGGTCTTATCAAAGATGACCTCAGATTTCTTCCCCCTCCGATTAAATCAGTCAGTTGTATTTCACTTTCACTCCCCACAACCAAGCCACATTCTAAGGAGAATCTGTCCTCCATACATTGGATGCTAAAAGGGCTCTCACCTGTTATTCAGACAGAACTAAGTCTTCATATATCAGAGGGGTAGCCGTGTTAGTCTGAATCTGTAAAAAGCAACAGAGGGTCTGTGGCACCTTTAAGACTAACAGAAGTATTGGAGCATAAGCTTCCGTGGGTGAATGCCCACTTCGTCAGACGCCTCTGTTGCTAAGTCTTCATAAAACCTCAAGACTGTTTAGTTTTTCCTATGCTAAGAACAGAGGGCGTACGCTTCCCTCCCAGGGCACTGCTGAGTATTACACGCCAGAAAAAGTTCCCGTCCCTGCTTCAGTTGGACCAGATTCCGCTAGAGCTGTGGCTGCTTCATTCACTCAGCCGAGGCGGGCACCAGTTGCTGAGATCTGCCATCTGGATTTCAGTGCCTGCTTCCAGCCAGCACTAGGCTCTGGATTTGGCTGCTAGTGGATGCAGGGTTTGGCAAGGCACTGCTTCAGTCTTTGTTCAGCTAGGACTCTGTTCCCGTCTCCAGGGTCGTTTCAGCAGTACCTCTGTCTTTCCCATCAGTCATTCGACTCGATTTCCCCATGTTCAGTATCCTCACACCTTCTTGTCAACTGTCTGGA
>NW_020664419.1:840763-896645 GCF_002925995.2 Terrapene triunguis | reverse complement strand
GTGTGTGTGTGTGTGTGTGTGTGTGTGTGTGTGTGTGTGTGTGTGCAAGTAATCTTCTTCCTATATGTTCCATTCTATGCATCTGAAGAAGTGGGCTGTAGCCCACAAAACTTATGCTCAAATAAATGTTAGCCTCTAAGGTGCCACAAGGACTCCTGTTCTTTTTGCGGATACAGACTAACACGGCTGCTACTCTGAAACCAGTTTACAGGTAAGTAACCTTCATTTCTCCTGGTCACTGCGTGGGGCTCTGCTCCAGTCTGACGAACGAATTGCTGTTCCCTAGCATCTGTGGGGAGGGAGACGGGGGTGAGCGTGGAGATCGTGGCTTCGGTGTATCATCTCTCCATTCATAAACCGTCCTACGCTGAGCACGTGAGACTAGATCAGTGTGTCGCTGGAACCAACCAAACCGTCCTGTGGTTCTTGTTTTTTCAGATGGAGAACAATGGCACCTTGTACTACAAACACGTCCAGTAAGTGCCTCACCGTCTGTCCTGTTGCTTGGACATAGTGGATCAGCCCTGGCCCCACTAAAGGAGCACACGAGAGCTGTGATGATCCCTAATGGGATGCCCAAGCACCTTCCAAGCTGCATTGCTTTCATGCTTCTCTCGGTGCTTTGCCTGGAGGTCCAAGCCAGCTTCCCCTACGGGAGCAGGGGCTGATCCTGGGCTCTGCCACTGGCTTACCCATGTGGTCTCAGTCTCATCATCTGTAGCCTAATACCAGTCTCCGGGGGGCGGGGGCGGATGACTGTCTCCAGTGTCTGGGGAACATGTGCTGCTCTCTTCTTAGCTGAACCCCCAGCCCTAAGTCCCATCAGCCATGGACACAACAGGGCCCGATGATCTCTGCAGCGCCGTTGATGCTAGAGCAGGATGACCCGGTGCAGCATGGAGATGTGAATGTAACGGCCAAGTCTCCGAGTCCCATCGGATAGTACTTGGGAGGGGGGGCTCTTTACAGGGCGTTGTGGGTGAGGAAGGTTTAATCCTTCCTAGGTCTCCTTCCCCATGGCCCAGCTCAGCTGTTGGCCGCGGCTTGCTCTGCCAACTCCTTTGTGTAAAGCGCTTGCCACTCTGACCCTGGGTTTCTCCAGCAAGCTGCTTCAGAGTGCAGGGCTCCTGGCTAGGGAGGGTGTTCTTAGCCCCCCCCCCCCCCCCCCCAGGGGCCGCTTGTGTGAGATGAGGTACATCCCCCATCTGCTGCATCCCCTTGGGTGGCTGCAAAAGCAAGGCCTGGCACACCAAGGGTTAGTGGAGAGAAGTGGGTGGGGAAGGGCCTCTGGCTGACATCAGGTGGAAAAACCATCTAGCAGCCAGCTGGCTTTGCCAGAGCCCTGAGGATTGAGCACCTTGAGCCTGGGGAGGGGTGGGGGACACACGGACAGTAACGCCCGTCTTAGTTGGGGATTGGCCCTGCTTTGAGCAGGGGGTGGGACTAGATGACCTCCTGAGGTCCCGTCCAACCCTGATATTCTATGACCCCCGCCCCCAGTCATGGTAGAGTGACCGAAACCAGCCTGGCCAAAGGCAGCAAACCCCTCCACTCTGCCCCCCTTAGGGAAGGGCCAGAGGTGAATTCCCAGGAGCTGCTGGGAGGGGGGAAGCAGGGGGTTCTCCATCCAGCTCCCTGCAGCTCTGGTGTGTTGGCAGGCCCCTGGTGTACACGGTGTCCCTCGTGCTTCCCGCCGCCTACCTCATCGGCCTCTTCTTCACCCTGAAGACTCACTCGCACATCTACGACATTCACATCAGCGACTGCCACAGTAAGTCCCCACCGCGGCCGGCCCAGAGCGCTGGGCCGACCTTTCCTCTGGCCCACTACAGAAAGAGGGATTCCGTGCGCTCCGCTGTCCAGAGCCAGGGGGCTGGGAGCCAGGACTCCTGGGTTCTATTCCTGGCCTTGCCGCTGGCTCTGTGCACAAGGCGGGGGTGGGATCTGGTATCTGGAACCTGCCCTGGAGTGCTGTGGAAGTGTCTGAGTAGCGCAGTGGGTGGATGCAGGGGCTTTAACCCCCAGACCTTGATGGCCGACTGGAGACCCATGGGGAGCAAAGCTTGGGCAGTAATGTCTCCCTTTCCCTGGAAGGACCAACCCAGGGACAACTGATCATGTCAAGAGGCTGCAGCAGTTGAGTGGGGATGGGTAGATGGGGCCTGTTCCTATCGCTGGGCCCAGGTCTGTGCCTAGGGGTCTCTCTGCTCACATGCCTCCTTGCTTTCTTTAGTGCCCGGTCACCATCACAGCGCCGTGGTCCACTGGTCCCGCTGCAGGGCCCTGATCATTCTCCTGCTCTCCACCCTGTGCATGTCCGCCTGCGCTGACCTAGCCACAGAGCACATCAGCCCCATCCTCACGAACTCCACCGTGTCTCAGGTAAGGAGCCTTCTGCCTGCCCAGGTCCATAGCCTGTGGTGCTGCAGCCACCCTGCAGGGAACCACAGCGGCATGGAGAAGTAGCCCCGTAAAGCCTGGATTGGAATACATGGGGATAAGCCTCAAACCCAGAGCCACCTCTCCCCAGAGCAGGCTCTAGGGCCCGATGCCGATCTCACGATGAATGGCGTTACTTTGGAATGGCCCCAGTTAAAGGACTTGCTAGACACTCAGCCGATGGGCCATGTAACCGTGTTGATGTGGTAGGTTTGAATTTGGGGCTGCTTAGTGACTAGCAGGAAGAGCCTGGCCTAATACAGGCCTTAACCAACAAGTTCTCTCTCTGCAGAGAGCTGGACTGTGGTGGTTTTCAAGCTCCCTTTCATGAGGCCCCCATGAGGTTCAGTCTCTACTCCCTGCATTGGCCCCTTCCCTGACAGACAGGCAATCCTGGGTTGTTGACACCCGAACTTCTGAAGGGGAAGCCTCCGGCTCCGTCATGGGAGAGTTGACCGCGTTTAGTCACGTGACTGGGTTTGAATGGGGCTAGTGTACCGAATGCTCTGTGTCGGACCAGGAAGGCTAGTTCATCATAAGAACGGCCATACTGGGTCAGACCAATGGTCCATCTAGCCCAGTATCCCGTCTTCTGACAGTGGCCAATGCCAGATGTTCATTCCCTCTGAAACACAACAGGTAATCGTCAAGTGATCCATCTCCTAGTGTCTACTCCCAGCTTTTGGCAGTCAGAGGCTTAGGACAATGGCTCTCAATCAGGGGTACAACTAGATGACCTCCTGAGGTCCCTTCCAACCCTGATATTCTATGGTGGTGAAGCGCTGGAATGGGTTCCCTAGGGAGGTGGTGGAATCTCCTTCCTTAGAGGTTTTTAAGGCCTGGCTTGACAAAGTCCTGGCTGGGATGATTTAGTTGGGGATTGGCCCTGCTTTGAACAGGGGATTGGACTAGATGACCTCATGAGGTCCCTTCCAACTCTAATATTCTATGATTCTGGGGGTATGCAGAGGTCTTCCAGGGGGTACAGCAATTCCTCTAGATCAGTGTTTCTCAACCTGGGGGTTGCAAGTGCAGGGCCAGCCTTAGGGGGTAGCAAGCAGTGCAGTTACCTGGGACCTCACACCACAGAGGGCCCTGCAAAACTAAGTTACATGCTTCAGCCGTGGGCGGTGGGCCTCTGGCTTCTGCCATGGGTGGTGGAGCAACAGTAGTCTGGAAAGGTTGAGAACCACTGGCTTAGGACACCCAGAGCCTGGGGTTGCATCCCTGACTATCTTGGCTAGTAACCATTGATGGACCCATCTTCCATGAATTTATCTAATTCTCTTCCGTGCCAGGTGGGGAGGGGGAAAATAGCCTCTAGAGGTGGCAGTCTGTGCTCTCACCCCTGGAGGGGGGGGGGGGGGGCCCGAGCCTGTCACCATTGTTCATGTAGTATCCCCTCTGGTTGGATGCATTTCTGAAGGGTGCACTTGCCGTGTGAGGATGCTCCGTAGAACCCCACGGAGACACGACTTCATGCCCTGTTCCCCTGGGGGCTTCTTGCTTTGGATCTATGCCCACTCTAGGATAGCGACTCCCCCAAGGAGCTGACGTTCTGAAAGGCTGTGAAATCGGTCTCTGTAGGAAGGGATGGGTGAGGGATAGCTACAGGTAACGGGAGCTCACTGCTCCACGGAGAGCAGCCAGCAGCCCTGGCGTGGCTGTGGCGTTCACTAGCTCTGTGTTGACTCACTCTTGCTCTCCTTGGCAGTATTTCATTGGGGTGACCGTGCTGGCTATGGTGCCCGAGCTCCCTGAGCTAGTCAATGGAATCCAGTTTGCCCTGCAGAACAACCTAAGCTTGAGGTGAGTGAGTCCCCTGAACCTGGCAGGGCTTCTGCAATAGCTGGCATGAGTTGCCAGAGGCTAGTCCTAGCCCGTGGCTTCAAATAGAGCAAATGGATAGATGCTGAACTCGTCACCATGTTCCCTAGCAGGAAACTCCCTTTAATGATCTGAGAGGCTGGGACATGTGCCTACCACTCTAGTTCACCCAGGAGCTGCCCCTGTCCGGAGTTGACCATGGGGACCACTTAATCTGATGCACCAAGCGACTCTCCGGTGTTAGCCAGCAGTGGATTTCCATGTGGAGGTGTCGGTAGCTCTCCACTGCTCGCTGTAATAAAGTCTTGGCTTCTCAGGAGGGTATCTAGGGGAAAGAGCCATCTCCTCCTTGTCTCAGGTTATTTAAGCAGAGCGGGTCCAGTCTTCCTAGAGCCTTAAATGTCTAAAACGGCCCATTACAAACTCCAGGGTGAAGTATTCCAGATCTCCCCCTCCCAGGAATTGGAGATGCACGAAGCAGGGCCAGCCTGAAAGGTGCTGCTGGGTATTTCTTGGTGCACTGCATCTCATACTGGTCCCTTGGTGGGAAGGTGTCATAGTGGAGTCCGTGGGGCAGGATTTACCTGGCCTGCAGCCCATGTTGGAAACTGATCCCAAAAAATCATTTTTTCCTATTGAAATCTAACATGCCCCTCCCGCACTGCTCAAGGGTACACAGCGCTGCCCCTTCCTGAAAGCTGGGCCCCCTCAAACTTGCGACCGGTGCAGGCAGAGTGCAATATAATAAACGGATCCTCCTATTCCACGCTGGGCTCTAAACACTTCTGCGAGAAGTTACTTTCAGATCACACTTCAGCAAAAAATCTTTGCTGTTCTGGTGTTGGAAGAGCCAGTCTGTGACATGCCGGGTGCTGTCACTCTTGGACGAAGGTGCCTGCACTGGATCATGTTCCGGGGGGCTCTGCAGGCGGTCTAACCCCTCCTCTCGGAGAGGGGTACAACTCTAATGCTGTGTTCGAAGCCTCGAGGGCAGGTTAATTTATGGTGTCTCTGCTCCTCCTCCCTAGTATTGAGATTGGGAGCTGTATTGCTGTCCAGGTCTGCATGCTGCAGATACCCATCCTGGTGCTCTTCACAATCTTCTACGTAAGTAACGGAGCTGGAGCCAGACTTCATGGTTCCTACTGTTTTCTCCACTCTGCTTGTGGCCACTGGGGCTTTGGGGCAGGAGGAAATACCCCTGGTTGCAGGGGTTCGGGACGGTTGCACACCTGAGACTGTCACTCAGATAGGAACATCGTGCTAGTGTTGGCGAAAGGTACTGGAGAAATGGTGCGACTGAGCTACTCTAGCCTTAGAGCAGGAACGGTGTAGGCAGTTGCAAGGCAGGGTTCCCCCCACCAGCATCTCTGATTTTTGGAGAGCCAGTCGCTAGTCCCCAGTGTCCCAAGCAGTAGGCTGATTGCACAGTCAAATTAACTCCCTCACCGTCTCTAACATGCTCATTAGCTTTTTAAAGGGGAGCAGATGGGACAGGTGAGATTCTGGTTCACACGTATTAGCAAGAGTGATGAAAACCAGTCTTTTCCCCCTGCCCAACAGGGATTGGGAACGTGGTAGGTTAATACATTTTTATCTGGATCATTGACTTTAAAATACTAAGCTTCCTGTGAGGGTTTTTGTACTATGTGCATAGCTTGTTTGTCCACACCGCTGCAGGTAGAGTGTATAGCTGTGGGTGGAAAACAGTCTTTCAAGAGTCTCTGGGTAAGGAATTGGGACTGTCTAAATGGGCAGAACAAGTTTTCTGAATTCACTGCAACTGTCCCTGCAGGGCGTAACCGTGGTGGACATGCCAAGGGTTTAAAAGCTGCTCTCTACCTTTCCACAGCCTACAGGTTTCATACTGGTCTTCAGTGACCTCCATGTCTACTCCAGCATGTTCAGCGTGGTTCTCATGAACTACATCTTCATGGATGGCAAGTGTGACTACTTCCAAGGTAACCGTCCATGTGGGCCAGTCTTCTCCTCCCGTGAGAATTTTAATCCTATCCAACTCCTCCCATAGCTGCTCACAAACATCTCCACGCTTCCTGAGCAATCTCATTCAGGGACAGGGGTTGGCGGTGTAGAAGGTGTATCACTGTGTCCCATGTCTGTCTCTGACTCCATATCCGATTGCTCTAAGCTTAAAAAGTCTTAACTGCAATCCCACCCTGGGAGCAGAGTCAAGAGAGGCCCTTTCATTCGTGTTAATCTCCCCACTAGAAGTTCCAGACCACCTGATCATTCATGATGTGGTGGTGGGTGTCCGCAGTTAACTGGCCCAGTAACTGGAACTTAAATCTGTTGTCCCAGGAGTGGTAGAATCCAGGAGCAAAGTGGATTCTTCTAACTGGTAGATGACTCAATCCCCACAGGAAGCCGCTCCAAAGAGGGTTTTGTCATGACCTGCTGTTACCTGGCTCCCAAATGTGGGCTTAAACTGTCCCTTAACTTTGAGATGCAGTGTGGTTTCACCACCTGGAGCACTTGTCCCAGTGTGAACTTCCAGATTCTGTCCTGAGCAGACTGGCAGCTGCTCCATCTAGTGCAAAACCCACCTTCCCAAATCTTGTTCACTGCTGAGTGTGTGATTCCAGCCCTGTAGCTCCTAACCATGGCAGTTCTCACTCCCCCAGGTACAGTGCTGGTGATGGTCTACTTCATCCTGCTAGCTGTGTATTTCTTTGCTCCTTCCCCTGCTGGCTGCTGAGGCCTGACTCCATGGACCTTGTGTTCTCATCTTGGGAGAAGGCTCCCCCCTCCAGGGCAGCTTCTGTTAAGAAATGTTGAGTGTTTCTCAGGGACTTGGCTGGTCTGGTTTTACTCTAAAACCATTTTGTTGCATGAAGCTAAAGAACCTGCCACCGGAGTTTGTTTTTCTGTCAACGGCTGTTTTAAAAGATGGGATTGAATTGGGAATTGCTAAGCACTGGAAAAGGGGGGTGTTTTGCTAGTCTGGTCACTCCTTCTTAACCCAAGAAGAAGCCTTAATGCCAGAAAGTTTCCTTGTGTACCAAAGTGCAGCTCAGTCTGGGATTGTGGCTAGAGGGAAATCTGTTGTTGGCAAAGGCTTTTGAGGAACAGAAGAGTCCTCTTTTAGACTCTGAAGGATGCACTGTTCTCCTGCTGCTGGGAAAGTGGTGCCCTCTCAAAGGCGCTGTCTTGAAACAGACCTGAAAAGAGCCGTCTCCTGTCCTCCCAGGATAGAATGCTACCTGCTTGTCATGGACATGGCTACCTCTAACTTGGGCCTGTACAAATAACACAGGTGGTTTTTTTGCTGTAACTTGAACCCTGTTTTTTTCCCAACTGTACTGATTAAAGCAGTTTTGTACAAGCTTGGTCTGGTCCTGTATCTAAAGGGGCAAACAAGGGTCTCTGCAGGCAGCCACATGCAGGGATGTGGGAGATTGTAGTTGACTGACCTATCCGGGTTCTTCAGGCCACTACCCTACTCGGGGGCAATACAGGTTCTTAGGCCTGATGTTCACAGGGCTGGTCTACACTGAGGGGGGGATCGATCCAAGATACGCAACATCAGCTACGCGAATAGCGTAGCTGAAGTTGAAGTATCTTGGATCGAATTACGTGGGGTCCACACGGCGCGGGATCGACGGTGAGCGCGTTCGGGGATCGATATATCGCGTCTCGTTAAGACGCGATATATTGATCCCGGATAAATCGATTGCTACCCGCCGATACGGCGGGTAGTGAAGACGTACCCACAGTTTCTCCATGTAGCATGACCCATGTGAGGTTGCAGAAGCAAACTGGTAAGAGACCCGTTCCTTGGAGTAAATATCCCTCCATCACTCAAGGCCTCTGTCCTCTATCTTCTGCCTGTTAGTACAGACGAAGGCAGAATGGGCTAGAACAGACGCTTCTGTCATGGGAGTCCTAGTTAAACTTTGTTGCTGGAGCCAATTGGCCAATCTGCTGCTCCCTACTCTGCTTCTCGGTGAGAAGCCATTTCTTAAATCTTCCCTCCCTGCTCTAGCAAGGTGGTTCTAGCCTGTGCCCCAGCTGCAGCAGCAGCAACGCTTGGGCCGAGCGGTCTTGCCTTAGCACTAAATCTGTGTGCTGGGGTGTAAATAAGCCAGCACCTGCTGCAGCTCTTTTCTTCGGTTTTAAGAGCATGCGTGACACGAGTTGCTCCCTTGTATTTCAAAACTCTGGGCCACAACCTCGAGCCTGGGTTGCTTCAAATCAGACACACCCGGACTTCCACTGTGCCTATCAAGCTGGGGGAGGGAGCTTCTATCCCTACCTCTAGAGGAAGGCTGTTGCAGGATGCTAGCTGCTGAAACTGAACAGCAGCAGCTGGGGCTAAACTTCCACCGATCCTGAGCACTCAGTGCACGTGAAGCTGGGCTTTGGCCCTCCTGTGCTAAATATGCTGCAAAGTCAGGCTCTCAGCGTCTCCGGAGGGTGCCTGCAGTCAATGGACCCTTTGGCCTTCAGGTGTCTGTCTTTGTTCGCTAGCTTTACCATGTGGCTACTGCCACCTCCCTGGGCCAAGGTGAAGATAATGTTGGAAGCAGGGACCGTGGGGTCAGAGGGCTAGAGCTTCATGAGGAAGGAGATGAGTCAGTGCAGTATTGAGACACAGTGGTAAATAAGTCCTGGGCCCACTCACCAAATGAGGAGAAAACACGACTCCAGTGCAGCAGGCTCCAGCCCAGAACGCTCAATGCCTGGGCACCTGGCGGCTGAGCTAAGCACGGGCACCCAAAGCTTCTGTCTCTGGGGTACCTGACTTTACATCCCAAACTGCTCCTTTAAAAGGATTTATTTCCCCGATTGGTTCCCCTGGAGCAGCTGAAAAAATCAGATTGACCCCTTCCCCTCCCCCTCTCCCCCCAGATCATCAGGGTTTGTACAGGGCTTTACCTGCACAACATACCCTTACTAACCCTTGCACTAATAGTACTGGTAACAGGAGCAAGCTCGTGTCCTCTGGATCAGCCACAAGACGGGGATGTTGGTTTGACAGGAAGGTGGAGATAGTGATGGTCTATAAGGAGTTGTTGGCAGTAGCTACCGGTGTGGTGCTCTGCTCTTGTTCGATGCTGATAAGTTGGCTGCATGCGTGTTCCCTCTGTGTGCTGCCCCGGCTCTGCGCAGATCGCTGACACAGCAGACCCCGAGAGACCCCCCCCAATGACCACAGACTCTAGTAAGGTACAAAGGAACCCGAGCCAGGTTTATTGTCAAACGACACACAGTAATAGTTTCCCATAGACTCTACAGGACATACTACGAATTTGTGCCCCCTGGCAATGGACCGGCTCACTCAGTGGCAGGACTTTCCACTGCCCCCTAGGCCAGACAAAGATGCGCACTCCGGGACCTACTTTTATACACTTACAGGACAGATTACTCATCCCTACTGACATATTGAGATACAGCCTCTTGGCTCATTAGGGTGCTGTCTCCTCCTTTGATCATGTTTCAAACAGATCTATCCATCATGCTGTCCTTTTGACCCTGTCTTTAAGATGCACCCGCCTGTTCCTCGTTATCTCTGTGGAGTGTTCTGATGTCATCTTGGCACAAGTTCCTCTTATTAGCACTTAGGGGTGGATGCACCTGCTTCTAGCAGCCCTCTTCTTGCCAACTTCTGTGGGCGGGGCCTGCCTCTGGCTCACAGCCCAGCTTTTGCTTAGCAATGCCTGGAAGTACTTTGGTTCAGGCTTCAGGCCTCAGACTGGGCCTTTGATACAAGAGTTTATGGTTCAGGGCCTCATCTTACTACAGGAGTGATCTAATTACTACAGGAGGCTTGTGCCTCTAGCTCTCTTCCCTCCCCTACTCCCCCCAGGCTGCTGCCTCCTCCATGTTGTGTGGCAGCCTTGAGCACAGGAGAGACAGTAACTGCTTTCAGTTCCTAGGGCCAGGGGGAGAAGCAAGTGCAGGGAATGTCGGGCTCACCCCCTGCTGCCCTAGGATAGAGCATGCTCAGTACAGAGAGACTCTTTGAAGATACATGGCTTTGATTTGCTGTTACACAGCTGGCTCTTGCCTTCCATGGGCTGCTGTAGGACAAAGCTCCCCTTCCCCTAAGCAGGGCTGGCTTACAGGGGTAGGAGCTCTAGCCCCTTTGAGTGAACTGGAAGTACAGACCCGCAGATATGAATCACTCCACATCCTCTCAGCTGTTGCCTTAAATAAACAAACCAACCAGGGGGCTGGATTTAGCCTTTCACTTAACTCGAGTTCTAGGCTTGACTGTGAATGAGCAAGGTACCGCTAGGGGCAAATATCTCCCACCCACAAACCAACAGAGGATTTGCCTTCACTCTTCCAAAGCTGTTAGCAAGTCTTCTGTTCTCTCAGAGAAAAAGCATCTGCCACGCAACCACATCTCCATCCCAAGGTCTCCTTTTTTCATGGGCCGAGGCCTTTTGCTAAAGCCCCTAGAGAGGGAGCCGGGGCTAGTTGAGTGGCATTAACGGCTGCTAGAGCCAGCAGTTTCCTAGTACAACCTCCAGAACTAAGTTTGTTTGCAATAAAGCAAATTCCCTGCTCCTGCAGTGATATAGATCCATAGCTTACATAAAGTTCACTTCAGAGGGTGTCTCTGCCATTGCTGCTCTGGCAGGGGGAATTAAAGAACCAAGGCACCTGTCAGGCTTGCATGTATGCTGCATGACAGGTGATCACTAGTGGTGAGAACTGTCACCGCAGCATGGACAGCAGTGTTTGGGGGAGTGCCCTGGAGGGCTCCCTGCATGAGTGGAACCGGACTTGCAGCAGTTTCATTCCACATTGGAGCTGCATGGGTGCAAGGGCACAGCACAGGCTACACCCATGGAGGAAGTGCTGGCAAGACTTGTGCACTAATGCACAAGTACATGCATGGAAAACTAGGGTGATCTAGTTTAACGTTGATGAGACTCAGGAAACAAGATAACTGCATTGGCTACATATGCTTCAGTGACACCAGCAATATCCTAAGACTGGAAGGGACCTCAAGAGGTCATCTAGTCCAGTTCCCTGCACTCATGTCAGGACTATTCTCTAGACCAGCCCTGACAGGTTTGTCTAACTTGCTCTTAATCTCCAGTGATGGAGATTCCACAATTTCCCTAGGCAAGTTATTCTTGTGCTTAACCACCCAGACAGTTAGGAAGTTTTTCCTAATGTCCAACCTCAACCCCACTTGCTGGAATTTAAGCCCCCTGCTGCTTGTCCTAGCCTTAGAGGTTAAGAACAATTTCTTCCTCCTCCTTGTAACAATCTTTTATGTACTTGAAAAGATATATCCCCTCTGTCTTTGCTTCTGCTGACTAAAACCAATTTTTTTTCAATATTCCCTCATCGGTCATGTTTTCTAGACCTTTTTTGTTGCTCTTCCCTGGACTTCCTCCAATTTGTCCACATCGTTCCTGAAATGTGGCACCCAGAACTGGACACAATGCTCCAGTTGAGGCCTAATCAGCACAGAGTAGAGCAGAATTACTTCTCATGTCTTACAATACGCTTGCTCATACATCCCAGAATGATGTTTGCTTTTTTTGCAACAGCGTTACACTGTTGACTCTCATTTAGCCTGTGATCCACTACGACCCCACATCCCTTCCTGCAGTCCTCCTTCCTAGGCAGTCATTTCCCCTTTTGTATGTGTGCAATTGTTTGATCTTTCTTAAGTGGAGGACTTTGCATTTGTCCTTATTGAATTTCATCCTATTTACTTCAGACCATTTCTCCAGTTTGTCCAGATCATTTTGAATTTTAATCCTGTCCTCCAAACCACTTGCAACCTTCCAGCGTGGTATTGTCCACAAACTTTATACATGTACTCTCTGTGCCATTATCTAACTCATGGATGAAGATATTGAACAGAACTGGACCCAGAACCGATTCCTGCAGGACCCCACTCGTTATGCCCTTCCAGCTTGACTGCAAACCACTGATTCGTTCCCAGAGAGTAGTTGAGTTCTGCCCTGGTAGCTTCTAGATCTCAGCAAGGGTGAGGCCTTAAAGGATTTAAAGACAAGAGCTCCTCCACTCCCACTTCTGCTTTGACACAGGCTACTTCTCAGCCACATCGGGACAATACCTACCTCACAGGTGCATTCAGAGGGTTGGTTGTAAGGGACTGTGCTATTAATGCAATAGCCCTGAAAGATTTTTTTTAAAAGGATATTTATTAGCAGATGCAGATATTAGCCTACAAGACAGTGGGATGGAGCAAGACTGCAGCAGGACTCAGACTGCTAAGGTTCAAACTGGAAGCAACTTTAAACAATGTGGAATTATTTCTGATCTTGCAACACTAGCTTCTGTCCTAAATCCGTAGTGGATGCTAGTAGCATACTCAATAAAAGGGTGATACCAAGAGGGTTGGGGCCACTATGGACAGGCAATGGGGGTCTCATATTAGGTTTTCAACCAAAGTGGGAAACCAAACTTTGGGATATAGGAAGCGGCTTTCAGAGCTATCCTTGAGTAACACACTTTAGCCCTACTCTCAAGAGCTGTGTGCTTAAATCCTTAGATAAAAAGGTGCTATAGGGCACATAAAGTCCCTCAGTAAGAAATGGGTTTAGAATCTACCCCATCTCCCTCAAGACAGCAACGACGGGTCCATTGCTGTGAAGCGATCGAGTTGAACGCTGCACACTTGGCCAGGGTAGAGAGAGCCCACACAAATGGCAAACACCAGAGGAAAAGGAGAGGCTAAGGGACAAAGCATGTGATTTGGACAGAGGTTTTTTTTTATTGGATCTTTAAAAAAAAAAACAGCAAAACACTGACAAGGTCCATAAATACAGGCAAGTACATCTCTTGGTCAGCCCTTCGCCCTCCCGCCAACCCAACAGGATGTTGGCACGGGGAAAGAAGGGGTGACCACCAATTACTGCATGCATAGCAGATTCCCACACTAAACACATGAACAGGACTGGGGTGCACCAACAATGTCAGGCAAACACAGAGGCTGGCCAAAAGCTCCCCCCCACTAGAAAGAGGGCACTAGTTCATTCCTCAACACCAAATTAAGAAACTGCATTTACACAGCAGACTTTCCCCCTGTTCATCCCCTACGGCTAGGGGAACTTCACACTGGACGCTGCATCCATCCCGAATAGCACGAGAACATTGCCCTTGGGGCTACTAGTGTCTAGAACTGGCTACCGATGGCTTTTGATCAAAGGGGGGACAGGGACAGTGCAGTGGAGGATTAAAAAGCATCAGATTTGATTAAAAAAATCACATTACCAGTTTCCCCCCTTACCCACGAGGCTCAGTCCCCAGGTTAAAGTGGCAATAAATGGATCGAGGCAGAGAGAGGGAGCATGCAATTGAGTTAGTGTTGTGCAATGAGAACTCAAGGACATTTTACAGCAAGAGCGCGATGGCCAGCACGCTTTGTAAACATGTGGGGAGGAGAACGGCTCCTGCATCCTGCCTTGTTGTAGGCTTGGAATATGGGGCGCAGGAAAGAAGAGCGTTTGGTTGTGTAGCAATCCCCTCAGAGCTGAATGCACGTTGGCCCAGCGCTCTCCAGGGCTCTGTTACTCGACTGTTTCTGCCCAGAGACGCAAGTAGAGGCAGAACCTGCTTGGAGCTGAGCAGTAACTGCTCGTCAGCCTGGCACCAAGGGAACCACCTACAGGATTTGAAGCAACACACTTGGAATGTAAAGAGAGATCGACATGACAGCATCTCTCGTTATTTCCCCAGGAGACCTCCATTCAGAGGAGCTGTAACATAGGGTCACAGCACGACTCTGAGAAAGTCTTTGGCATACAGTCACTCTATGCTTAGGACTTGGGTTATTTTAGTTACACAGGAGACGGAATCCTGCGGTCATTACTCATGGCTTTTTCCGCGGAGGAAAAGCCAAGTAAGGACTTCAACACTGGACCTGTTTTACACATCAGAGGCTTGCTTCAGAGTCCCAATCAAGCCGTTAACTGGGGGAACTCTGCATCACTTGAGGGGGGTGGGGGAAGAAATAGGCTGCAACACTTACAACCCTGTTTCTCTAAGCAATGGCAAAGCCCAGGAGTTGGGGGTTATTCGCTCCTGACATGTAGAAACCGCACCAACCAACTGGCATTTACCGGAGACTGAACTAGTCAGTCTATCTGCCTCCGCTGGCCTAGCAGCAATACTTGTCTCCTGAAACAAAGCAAACTGGGAAACTGTCCCACCTCCCTGGGAAGGAAGAGCAAGAGCAGTGCTTGGAATCGGTTCTTTACGGAGATGTGGCAGGAATGTATCCTCCCCTTGTACAATGCCACTAACTCTTTATCAGGCTCCGTAGAACTCCCCCGCAACAGGCCCTGCTCCAGCTGTTCACAGAGTTTGGTACCAGGCTGTTTTCTAATGTGACGAAGTTCATATTGCTTAGAGACAATGATGGCTTTTATTACTCAAATCCTCCAGATAAACCAGAAAAGCTGAAAACAAGCAGGAGCTCACAGGGGAACGGCGAGTCTTTAAAGAGGCACAATCGAAAAAGCAAAACAGTCGTCGGGAGGTGGCGAGAGTTCAAGAGTCTGTGTTTGTCCCAGAACAGGGTCACCTGTTTCAGGCAGCACAGTGAAGCTGTCAATTACCACAGGGGAACCGAACCCTGGAGAGTGGAAATGCCAGGCAAGAACTACTGACCTGTGATTATAAAACACAAGGTCTCTCTTTAAGCCTGCGCAGGCACGCTTTACAGACTCGGTTGGTTGGTAAAGCTTTGCTGTTCGCTTTTAAACGCTTAAGACAATACACAAAACTGCTCCAAACAGCTCACCCATCAAGGCTGCAAATGAGGCTTGGAATTTGGGAAGAGATCCTGTTCTGTTGGCAGTTACAGGAAAGGAGGTTTTCGCCTGACAATCAGCAGGACCAAGCAAAGGAAGTTAGCAGCAATAAGAGGGAGAGGAAAAGGTCGCTGAAACCATTTGATATTAAAGTGTTTCAACCACAATTATTTTACTATGCGGGAAAAATGTTTCTCTGCAGTATGCAGCTAGTTTTGCAGTACTTCAAGTCGTCTTATTCAGCAGATTAAATTACTCATCTTAGCCCTGTCCCTTCACATACAAGCACTAGTTTTATGGTTGGAAACCCACCCAGCAATACTGGGTATTTCTAGTCACATTTCAGAGCTCACTGGAAAGTACAGTGCTAATAAAGGATACAGTTCTCCGATTTCAGCAACTCAGATGAGACTACTGTTCGCAAGTGGAGAATCACTGGTGCTTCATTTTATTTTGAGGAAGCAGAAGGAGATGCAGGGAGACCATCAAAGCATTAACAGATCAGACTATCAGTCTGCGATGGAGAGGACGATATGGGCTCAATCCTTGATGTTCTTAGCATGAGCCAACTCCCACGGAAGTCACTGGGAGAGGAGGGTCCTCAGCTGTAGCCCCAGGAGCTAGTGTAGAAGAGGTAAGTGAACATGACCCCAAGTTTCAAGGTGCAGTAGGGACCTACGTCTTAGCTTCACCAAAACGCTACATACCACATGCCATCTGGTCGGATTGACCATATTGCACTTCGAGATCTGCAGTAAGACGCTGCAGTAGTGAAAGTCGATTACAAAGACTGCAAGAGGCAGGGGTAGATTTGTGTTGCTTCCAGTGCCGCTTTAAGTCAGTAGCGGCATCGGCAAGGCACATCACAAACATTCTTAGGAAGGCCAACGTAAAGCAGAGCCCATAAGGCGGCTGACAAGAGCATCTAGAGCAGGAGTGTGTGTGTATATAGATCCACTACATCCCTCTTCATGCTGCCTCTGGAATTGCTGGAGGAGTGGAAGAGCACTCAGGCGAAGAAGCACTGGGGAAGAAGGAGCCAGCACTTGTGCTATGTAGCCACTCGAACACGATGCTCTTGGTCAAACGGGAGACCCTAAGGCTTGGTGTAGACGTGAGATCTTTGCAAGAGAAGACGGGAGCCACCAGAATAAGGCCAAAGGGAAAGTCTCAAGTGGATGGAAGCTGAACGGAAGCATTGAGTCAGGCCTCCAGAGAGCTTTCTGGAAGTGGGGTTAGGAGAAGAGCTTCAAACGTCTTCGTGAGCTCTCACACACGGCAGCCTCGGTCACCGAAAAGGGACTGGGAGCTCAGGAACTGAGGGCTCACCAGCTCGACATCTTCGGCAATATTACTACAAAACAGCCACCTGCACAGCTAGATACCAATGAGCTTATCTGGCTATTGGTCCCTGACATCCAGCTCCATCGGGAGCTCTCAGTGCAGACAGCAGTGTGCAGCAATGCCCGTGGGTGGACGCGTCAGCTGCTGTCGCTCAGACTGGTACCCGGAGAGAGGACAGAAAGTGAAGTGAAATGCCGTTGCATGCCCTGGACGAACACGTTCTGCCCAGGGGGATCCTCCTCTGAAGACTGATGAGACTAGAACAAATCTGGGAGACCGTGAGGCCAACATGCTGGCCATCAAGTGACGCTAGCAGCATCCCACCTGGGTATAAGGAGAAACCACATAGGGGGTCTTAAGCAGGTCTCTGCATGGATATTATCAGCCATCCTGCAGGCTCAGAAGACATCTAGCTTCTCCTTGCAGCTGATAGAATCCTGCTAAACTGCACTGAAGGGGGCGGAGACAGCATGGTTAACAGCATTAAAAGCACAGAGCGAACAAACAGGGTTTGAATTACAAGGCACTGAAAGACGTTTACATTTGAAAAGCTACCACATCCCTTATTTCGCTGAGCCCATGAAAAGAAGAAGCTAAATTATGGTAAAACACTGACCCAAAATGACGGGGCAAGGGAATCAGCAAAGGAAACTTAGGAACTTTACAACGCAACAGATATTAGGTAGTTAGTTACTGAGCAGCGGAGCTGGGAGTGCAACAGTAGCTACAGAGACTCATCAGCCTTCAGATCCATCCTGCGGGGTTTGCTGTTGGGATTTATTTAACTACCGCAGCCTCTTAAAAGAAAAGCAGAACCTCTGCAATTGGCTTTAGACATTGGAGGGGGAGAGTCATTTGGAAAAACTACTAAAAAAGGCACTTAACAAAAATGGTCTTAGAAATACACTTGTTTTGTTCAAACCCAATGCCTCAGCCTCGTTCAGCTGCTCCACGTTTGATGGCCAGTTATGTACATGCACAGTCACACGGAGCACGAAGAGAAAGACGCCCAGGAAATCGACCTTTCTTCCTTTCCCGCTTTTGTAGAAAGGCGAACCGCATTCGCAGCAATGCAAGAGACAAGCTATTCCTCTCCCCATGTTTCTAAAACAACATTGTGGGGAAAATGAGCTGTTCATTTTGCAGCTCCCCAGAAGCAACTGTCCACAGAAGTTAAAAAAAAAAAGCCCCACACAAAAGGAATAAAACAAAGCATTGGACAGGCAGCTCAGAGAAAATTCCAATGCCGGAGAGAAAAAAAACCAAACAGGCTACCAAGTTATGCTTAGGTAACTAATGTTGAGTTGGCACAGATGGACTAGCCCCTGAATACAGAGGGCATGACATACTTAAGGATAAAGACAGCTTTAAAATCGATGTAGTAAGTTTCCTCAGTTAGCTTTTTCAGAGTGCAACATGGGAAGATTCAGCAGAACACACTGCCCCTTCCCACCACCTGTTTAGAGAAAACTACACAGTAGTCTGTAAGCGGCGATTTTTAACCACCCTTCCAGGCAGACGTTTCAATATGAAAAGGTGAGGAACAATTACACTGTTGCTTAAAACCACTACACCCGGCGCTGAAATTTTAAACTGTGCAGGCCATCTTTGTTTGCTGCTCCCACGTGCCAGCCATCTCCCAGAACTCAAAGACGATGATCACATGCCCACAACACACATGCAAGTCTTCAGGCAGTGAATGCTATACAGTGGCAGAGCCAGTTTGGGCATTCAGAGGACGGATGCTGCTGTGAGCAAAGGGGAATTGGACTGTTCATTCAGCACGTGGTCGTATTGCTGCCGTTAGCAGCTCCTACTCAGTTAAATGCATCTTTAGAAACAATAAGTTAAACACCATGTGTAAGCAGGTGCGGTCACAAATTCTAAGCCCCTTCCCTGCATTTATTAGGCTACAGGCATGTGCTAACAGCAGGTTGGTGGCTGTACATTCTGAACGAGTTCTGAACAGCATCTTCGTTCCCGATGTATTTAGAGAGATCCATAAATAAAAAGCTAATTTCCATAAACGCCAAATGAACATTCACAGAAAGGCATCCGATGTATTTGCTGAGTAAGGCGCTGAGAGCAGGGTCCTCCCATCTCCTTAGCAGCGGCATCCATAAAGGGTGGGGGGGGGGGTCTCTTTAGTGTTTCTAGGGCAGAGTGAGAACAGCGAAGAGTTCTCATTTCAATCGCTCAATGAGTCCTTGTGTGAGGCCAAGGTGCAAAAGCTGCGATCTGGAAAGAGTTGCTAGATGAGGGAAGAATCCCAACAGCTTCTCCCATGACAGTTCCAGGAGGCTGGGGACTACTAGCCACATCTTAAACAAGGAGCCAGTCCGTTTGTTTTCGTGGATGTTGACCACCCCTCCATGGACGTACATGCAGCCAGCCTGGGTGGAAACAGGACAAGAGGGAAGTTACTCATGTTCACACACACAGCTAAGCTCACCACGTGTGGGGCTACACTTCTGAAGCTCATGTGCTTCTCAGAAGAACCCTGCCATCCACATCTGGAGAGAACCAAGCATTTGGACAAGCAGCAATGGGCTTACTCTGCAGCAAGGGAGATTTAGGAAAAGCTTGTCAACTATCAGGTTAGTTAAGCACTGGAGGTTGTGGGATCCCCATCATTGGAGGTTTTTAAGAACAGGTTGGACAAACAGCTGTCAGGGATGGTCTAGGCATAGCTGGTCCTGCCTCAGTGAGAGAGGATGGACTAGTTGACCTCTTGCGGGCTGCTCCAGCCCTACATTTCTATTTGATCTTTAGAACCAAGGAGTCATTCGGATTTCAAGGAAAGTTATAATGTGCTGTGCTACTGATGAGCCAGCAGAGAGAGCACAACTTATACCCTGTTCCAGGGATGGGACGGACACCAATGTTGCTGATCTAGAAAAGCGATGTAATTTTGAGGACCGTTAGAAGAGACAGCTTGTCAGATTACGTATAGGGGAGCCTATTCCTGCAACCATTATTCCCAAATGTCCCACTAAAGTCACTTAGATTTATGTCTAAGGGATGAATGACCAGGACAAAGGTAAAGCTTAGAGAGACAAGGTGGGTGAGGTACTATCTTTTATTGGACCAACCTCTATTGGTGAGAGAGACAAGCTAGAAAGGTAAAGCCTGTAAGAGAATCTTACAAATACAGTAACATGTATTAATATCACCAGAAGTCCTGAGAGTGTCCCTTTAAGACTGTGTCACAGTCAGGGCTTTGGAGCGGAGCCTGGAGCTGGAGCACAGACCAGTAGGTTTTTGCCCAGAGCTGGAGCGGAGCCGGAGCAGAGCAATTCAAAAATTTGATTGCTCCAAATCCCTGGTCACAGTGAGTCATTTAAAGGATACCAAATCATCCTTATGCAATAGCTAGTTAGGAACGGATCCTACAGCTGATCCAGGATTTCTAATTCCTGGATTGCCCAACAGGTTTGGAGGTTGCGTTCTGATGCTTGCCCACTGAACGCCGTGAATGTCCCCTCAAGACACTTATACACCTGCTCGCCTTCAACTCCCTGCAGTCCCTCAGTGGGGCAAGCCCACAGCAGTGGGTTGGTTTTTCTAGACTAGGTGACTGATGTTCAGAGAAGAATCATTACTTTGGGCTCACGCAGTTTGAAGACTAGAACAGCATCACTGCTTTCTGGAAGCACCGCATGCTGTGTGCCGTGGCAGCCAGAGACCACCCTGCTGGGTATACGGTCAGAATGACAGGGAATTCCTGTTCAAAAGGCGGGAATTCCTGTTCAAAAGGCAAGAACTCAACTTTGGCCTTAGTCTCCCCTGTATGCTGGATTTTGTTTAAGCCCTCTAAATACGTTCCTCTTTACTGATGCCAATGGCTCCATGCCATGCATTGTAAAGCTAGAATCCTGTCAAGCCCAGAGCCTGGCTGCGGACTGACTGGATTGCAATCTAGAAGTACCTAATATGGGAAACGCATATTTGATAGCGGGCTCTTCAAGCCAGCGGAGAAAGGCATAACATGAGCCAATGGCTGGAAGATGAAGCTAGACAAACTCAGAGTGGAAATACAGGTGTACGTTTTTAACAGTGAGGGTAACTAACCATTGGGACAATTTACCAGGGGTTGTGGTGGATTCTCCATCACTGGCTATTTTTAAATCGAAACGGGATATTTTTCTAAAAGCTCTGCTCTAGGAATTTTAGCAGGAAAGTTCTCTGGCCTGCGTTACACAGGAAGTCAGACGAGATGATCACGATGGTCCCTTCTGGCCTTGGAATCTATATTCCAGACCCACACAAGTGTCCGAATAGGTAAGTGCATGAATTAAGCTATATCTAACAAGGCCATAGGGGAGAGAGAGACTACAGCCACTTACCGGTGTGACAGCAGCACAGTGAAAATAAACTGGTTCAGGCATGACAGCTGGGAGTTTCACCCACTGGAAAGTTTGAAGATTCAGCTTCCAGACGTCTCCCAATATCACTTCTCCGTTATATCCCCCACAGACAAACACATCTATAGAAGAGGGACAACCACCGCACAATGCTTAGAGACCAATCTAGCATGATGATCAGCCATGGCCAATTCATTTAAGAGTTACAGTACACACACTAACTGAAACCAGCAACTGGTCCTCTAGAAAGAACGTCCACTTTACAATCAATGTGAGCAATAAAGAGCTTCTCAGAACAATCCCAGTAGAGACCAGAGCTAACAGATCACGTGGACACCTCCCCTCCCATTCACTTATCCACATACCACCTCCCAGCCCACGTGTGTCCCCAACAGCCAGACGGCAAGTACAGCAGTTGCTTACGTGGTGAGGTACAAGATAGAATCGCATGTAAGCCTCGGTTGAAAGATTTGGAAGTCGAAGGTCACTATTTTGACTTTAATTTCTTCAGAATTTGCACGTGAGTCATTACTTAACCAGCTTTTGTGGCTGCTGAACTAGGAGTGCAGAAGTGTTACATGGACTGCTGGGGCTACAGAAAGGATCTAAACATTGTCAGAGGCAATTCACAGGCTGTAGGCCAACGCTCATCACGGAGTAAGTGAGTATGGATCTCATATGCTTGCCCTCCGCCCCCGCCAAGGCTACCTTGCAAACTCTGCAATGGAGTAGTTTATATGCTGCACTATAGCTCTGGACTCTTCAGAATCATATTCCTAATAAATGAAGTATGTTCTTTTCCAGAAATTAAATGACCAGAAGTAGTAAGAGACACTCCTTAAGCTGCATCCAACTGGCTCCACTGAGCACAAGATGTTCACAAGAGAGTTTAGTTATTATGTGTAGTATCGCCTCCTGCTGGTGGCACTTCACTGACACTGAAAGTTAAGGTTTTTGATAAACTGTAGTCTCTGGTGCTGATCCCACGAGGTGCTATGTCCGCAACCCCTCGGAAGATGGTAGATACCTTGCTGAATTGGGCCCTTTATTACACACACACAGATCTGAATGTTGCTTTTCTTTGGGTCTCCTGTAGGATCTGAGACAGCATTTCCCATATTACAGAGACCAGGCCATCCCATTTCTTACCACTGCTGGGGCAAGTTCTCTAAGTGTACATGAGGCATGGAAACAGATCAATTTCTATTCTTACCATTTTTTATTTGTACACAACTGTGGCATCTTCTGGCTGCTGGGAAACCTGCAAAAAGAGCATGGTCATGAATATCAAACAGAGAAATCTAAATGCCACGGAACAGCTCAGCGCTGGGTCATATAGATATAAGCCAGTTCCTTCACTTGGGGGAGGAAAAAAAAATCGATTCCCCTCCCTTCTTTTAAAATGCCCACCACATGGCTGCCACGTTCATAATTTCCAAATTCTCCACTTTTCAGGTTTCAGCAGTAGCTACTCTCCCTCCCCCACAAGGGCCAACGTGGTTAATGTGAGTCTAATCCACTTTCCAGGGGCAGGGGAGAAGATCTCACAGATCCCCACCTCCAGCTGTGATCTCTGGATGACAGGAGTCAGGGATCTGTAAGCTAGGATCATCCCTACTGCTAAAGGGGCTGGGAGACTCCAGAAGTTGGGGGGATGCTTTTTCTGGGAGGAGCGGGGAAAATGACAAGCCAGTCTGGCTCTGGCTCTGGGGATGGGTTGACCACTACAACTCTACCAGTTTACGACAAGGTTAAAACTGCTAAAAAGACTTCAGAACGCTTCGTTCCAGCTGCTGGAGTAAGGACGTGAGCTGAGTTAGGTACAGCAGACCTGTTCGTACACGGCAGCGTTACAAAAGGCTTTGAACTTCTGAGTGCCATCAGCTACGAGGAGGCAATCTTCCCTGCCATCCTGTTTACATAAAAGAGTAAGAAGTCTGTAGTCCCAAACTTACCTATTTTCTCATGAGGTCTCGTTGCAATTTCCTCCCAGGTGTTTGTTTCAAGGTTGTATGCATGGATCTTAAGAAGGACAAAGGTGACACATTAGCTCATATGGTGCTGTCAGGATAAAATTAATAGGGAGAGGGAGCTACCGGCACGAGACCCAATCCTGGTCTGGTGCGGCGCACCCTTCAGTCCCATTGCCGTCAGAAAGAATTGAGGGTACGCAACACGTTAGAGCATCAGGAAACTATCTTCAGCTGCCATACGCAGTGCCAAGCATGGCTTATCTTTGCCAGCCACGATAAATAACTTTCACCCTGGTTTTGACACAAAGAGGTATCACAAAACAGTGCCCACAATAAAATCCAGGCAGAAAAGCATCATCACAACACACAAGTTTGACAGTCTGTAATAGTTGTATCTAGTCTGAAAAAAGAGTCCCACGGTTGAAGGAAAGAAGCACAGAGTTTAACTATATCAGTCCTCATTTCTATTGTTTAAAAACATAATTTCCCCTTCTCCCCGATCCCAGCAGAAGTTAGTTGCATCAAGATATACTTATCTAGGAAGAAAGATACGAAGCACAAAGAACAGGGAGATGAGGACAAATCATTTGAACTGTGACAAATATGAAGTTTTTGAAAATGTGGCATCATTTAAAGTTCTCTCCCTGTCCATTAAGTGTCTTGGCATCTAAAACCTATTTCCTCCACAAAAAGAGGAAGTGAAGACAAAGTATTTACCATTAGAAATTGAGCACAAGTCAGGGGCGGAGGGGAGAAGGAGTACAGGAGACAGTCAGACAGACACACACCTGAATCCCAATATCATTCAATTCCTTTTAATGATTCCAATCAATGCCTCCTTAGTTTGGCACATATGGTACATCTGGAAAGTTGTTCTAGCAGAACATCGTTTTCCTTTAACCATGTCAAGAAGTTGATCCTTATCAACAGAACTACAAGTTACTTTGGGAAACTGTTGTGATTGCTGAGAATCTACCAAATGACTTCTTAATTTGGGATTCACCACAACAAACTGGTAGTAAACTCATTCCTTCACAATTCAATATTTTAAATCACGCAGACATTTATACTCCTGAGGGAATTCGCCGCCCAAAAGAAAGAAAAATTCTGCAAATTTTATCTGTCGATAAATAAACTTGGAGGCTCCAGCATGGCAGTGGGGAACACAGGCGACCGGCTACACAGAGGTGGGAGATCACCTTGCAGTTCCTCCGCCCCCCAGGACATGGACTCGGCAGTGAGGCTGCACCCGACCCTGACACAGCGCAAGTGCCGGGCCTGCCCCAGAGGTCCATGTCCAGCAGCAGGGCATCCCCCGCAATGATTTACCGATCTGTGGGCTGCTCCGGGTGCCCGAAACAACGCGCTTGTGCTGCTGGGGAAGGGCGTGTGACTGTTCTTGTGGCTTCCCTTTGCTTCCCCATCAGAAAGTCATTTTTCCACAGGGAAGCAAAGAAACCTGCGCGGGACAGGAATTCTGCACGTGCATAGTTGTGCCGAATTTCCCCAGGAGTACATTTATAACAGGCTCTTCTCCCTTCTTCTGGTAATCCCAATTCTTATCACCTTCCCTAGTGTCAAACTAGGGTGGCATGCTGGGGATAAAGAGAGAGTGCTGATTGTGCTCTGCTCTGTCTCAACCCCTCCACTGCCAAATGCCTAGGTCTTTTCATTTATTTATTTTGATCTCTTTACCTTATCCAAGGAATAAGCGGTCCAGGAAGTTCCACCTCCCAAGATATAAATCCTCTGACCATCATGTGCAATTTCATGTCTGTACCTGAGGGTGCAAAGCCAGCATCACAAGAAGTTAATAACTCCCTTGCAGTCCAGAACTGAAAGCTATTCTAAACATGACTAGCTTGAGTGGCTTAGGCTGATACAGCCTAGCTCTGCTGTCCTAAAGCAGTCTCCAGTGGCAGGAGTTTTACTTGGGTGCTTTGGGATCTTTCATGAGCAACCCAGGCAGCAAACCCAAACCCTGAGAGAAGTAAGGTATTGTTGCAACTGTCGTGCATAAAACTAGCTTGATCTTCTTCTGATCTCTGACATCACATTACAGGATCAGATGAGAGATGGGTCACATACAGCCTCCTTTCCTCCCCCACACTTCACCAATCAGACAGCACAGAGCCCTGCAACTGTTCTAGTGTTGTGCAGTCCAGATTTAGTGTCAAGATTGAGGCGTTTGCCACTTCCTTCATGGGATCCATACACCAGAAGTGCAAGTCTTCAGACACACACGACTATTGCTAATAAACACGTCCATTAGCTCTTTCCATTTTTTCCCACTTCAGACAAGTTACAGTGTGTTCCCTAGTCACAAAGCCCTCTTGAGATCATGCATTTGCCATTAGAGCAGAGAGTAGTTTTTCATATCAAGTCTATCATCCATTTCCTTTCAAAATGTGCATCTTGGAACAAACGAAAGCTTGCAGGGAATATAAAACCGTCAGCGTCTCACCTCTCCTCTGGCATGTCACAGTGCATGTTGTTTGGTTTCAGTTGTATCCATTCCCTAGTGTTAAGGTCTAATTTATGTAGATCTGTGCTATAAATGTAACCAGTTGTTCCTCCAAAAACATATAGGGATCCATTAATGATAGCCATAGCCTGGAAGATAAGGAAAGAAAGAAGGCAGGCCTATTAGAAGTGACGTGTTAGTTCAGGGAGCGAAGGAAGGTGAGATTTCCTGCTCTTCATGACCCATGTATACGCTAGAAAACTGGCCTTTTGTCACTTACAAAACCACATTTCCAGAAGGGATGCAACAGAGGAGGGGAAGAGGCAGCCAGGAGCTGCTCACCAGAGCCTAATGGAGTCACTGTAGATGTGGACAGGTAGCTACTTCCCATAAAATGGGGGTGGGGGTGGCTTCCCCATGGGGAAATGAATGCCCCTTCATGGAGAAAGCCACATAAACCCAGCAGGTCACTTGCTCAGTACTAGTCAGTCAATGCAGAATGGGGGCTAATGACATTTTTGCATGAAGAGTCACAACAAAGGGAAGGAGAGAAGATCATAGAATCACAGAATATCAGGGTTAGAAGGGACCTCAGGAGGTCATCTAGTCCAACTCCCTGCTCAAAGCAGGACCAATCCCCAGACAGATTTTTACCCCAGTTCCCTAAATGGCCTCCTCAAGGATTGAACTCACAACCCTGGGTTTAGCAGGCCAATGCTCAAACCACTGAGCTATCCCAACCCTCTAAGAAGTTGATTTAGAACAAGGCTTTTCATTTTAGAGTAGCGCTAAGGCCCTCCAGACTGGTCCCTCAGCAGCAGTTAATCACCAACATACTGAGCCCTACCCCGAGGTGCTTACATTTTAAATAGGCAACCCCTACTGCACTGGTTCTACCGGTATCCTGAAGCGCACTCTAGGGCGAGGTTATCATATGCAGGCTTTAAAGCAGGAGGGAGTTTGAAGGGAATTTGAAAGGAGAGGGGCACCTGGAGCGTGGAGGATAAAGGAGTTCTGAGCCTATGGAGCAGCACGGGAGAAGGCAAAGATGAGCGACGGGGAGCATAGATCATAGAATATCAGGGTTGGAAGGGACCTCATGAGGTCATCTAGTCCAACCCCCTGCTCAAAGCAGGACCAATCCCGACAGATTTTTGCCCCAGATCCTTAAGTGGCCCCCTCAAGGATTGAATTCACACCCCTGGGTTTAGCAGGCCAATGCTCATACCACTGAGCTCTCCCTCCCCCATGAGCCAGGATTCCTGGCAGAGTGGTAAGAAATGAGAGTAGCGATAGAATATTAAGGGGAAGAAGAGTATCACAGATCCACAAGATTGGTGCTCGGGCCCCAACAGTCTCTAGGCAGAACCCCTTGAGTGTGCCAGACCTCCAGGGTCTCACGCTTGCTCCAGAGCTTCCCCGCCTCCTTAGACTGGACATCGGGGCCATCAGCAGCCCTGCTGCACAGCGGGAGCTCCGTTTAGTGAGTCCAACTGAAGCAGACTTGTACAATTGTAGGGAGCAAAGCACCTCCTCCATCAGCATTTGCAGGGTCACTAACCTGGCATTGTAACACAGAAGAGTTTATTAGTCGATGGGAACATGGCATAGGGAAGTCATTGGGTAGCACAGAGAAAAGCAAGTTCCAGCACAGTCCATCTGACCTCTCTGTCCCAGTTCAGGTGTGTGTCCCCAGAAGCCCTCAGCAGCCAACCCTTAACCACCCCCTACCGCCTTCCCAGTCCTTGTTCTCCAGCTAGGCAAACACGGCTTGGTTTCCTGCAGAGAGATGGGCCATCTAAGGTCATTGGTTGCTAGGTATTAAAGTCCTGATGACTGGATTTACCAGTCTTCTCAGATACTCCACTGATATGGGACCTAAGGTTCAGACAGCTAGAAGCCATTCCAACCGGTCTCTCTGAGCCTCTGCAGAGAGCAAACCACCCTTTCTACCCCCAGGTAACCCTGCAGTGCATAGGGGAAACTGAGGCACACACCGGCTTCAGAAAAAATATTACAGAACATTCCCACTGTCACATCGAGAAGCTTAAATTTGATATGAGAGGCAAAATGAAGTATGTGGAAGGATTCAAAGAGGGAAAGCGACAGTCTGAATAGCAAGCAAGGCACTCAGAGCTGCTGAGTTCTGAATGCACTAAAGACAGATCAGTGCACTAGGGGCTGTTTGAACGTTCAAGTCCAACCACAATTAACCTTGTGAATCTGTACTGGGCTGACCAGCGACCAGAATGGGGAGGGTTTTATCACAGACATATAATTAGCACGTATCAGTGACGAGGATGAAAACCCTTTGCATGGCAAACGACGCATGCAAGATGGCAGACAAGGCAGCCTTTACAATTCCAGAGGGTTAAATGTCCACCCATTTACAGCGTTGGGCAAAGGTGCGGTCAAGAAGGAGGTAGCACAAATGATCCCAGGCAGTAACAGAGATGTGGACACTTCTCTGGCACACAGGCAGTATCTTGCAGCCCAGCGAGTGCCGAGCTGGGGACGGTGAATACGCTTTATACATCTCTCTTGGGGACGGTACCTAGATGCAAGCGGAGAGGACATCTGCTATGTGTGTGCATACGGGGATAGGTTGTACTCATCTATACCAGGCTATTTAACCCAAGATTTCTCACGAGTGGTACCACAAGAGTGGCTTACAAATAAGAATATTAGATGCGTTACAGAGAGACTTTACTATCTGACATTGTGGTTTGTGAGCATTAAATCTTCTGAAGTTCCCATACCACAGAAACTGACAAAAAACAGCCACAGAAGCTCCCTTCCATTGGTCGACTTTGATGCACTAACACTGCATTGGCCAATCCACTTCCATTAAAAACTTCCAAGCATGGATTCCTATTGTTCTACCACCGACAAGCCTCTGTTAGACTTTTGATCTTTGACAAAGTGTAAGGGCGGGTCAGCACTGGGAACTTACATTGGCATAGCTTTGTCGTTCACGGGGTGGATTTTTCACACCTGAGAGATGTAACCATGCCAACCTAACCCCCCGGTGTAGACAACGAGGTTGACGAAAGAATTCTTCTGTCCACCTCACACCATCTCCTCTTGGGGAGGTGGATTTCCCTATGGCAACGGGAGAACCCCTCCTGTCGCTGTAGTGAGCGTCTACCCTGAAGCGCTGAAACTGTGCTGCTGTAGTGTTCTAAGTGTAGACACACCCTTCGAAGGACAACTGTCCTGGCCACAAGCAGAGGGGAGGGGGAAGGCACTAGACAAAGAACCACTGAACGTCCAATGAACAGGTAGCTTAGCACATGCAGATCTTCTAAGCGAAGTGGGGCAGAGTTGCACCCCATCCATTTGGGGCATTAGAAGGCTACTTAATAAGGACTGCCTTTTGCACCCTAGGTTTCCCTTGGTACCTGTCCATATATTCGATTGGGTTTCTTCCCTCGGCAGCTGAGCAGGGCCCATCGCTTGTACTTCACGTTGCAGACGTGGACGTCATTGCCGTTGCTCTCCCCAAATGGGATCCCGGTGCCGCCAAATACCAACAGGTTGTTCCCATGCAACACAACTAGGAAAAAGGAGCACAGGTTTGGGTCACATGCCGCGCTGGGAGAACGGACAGGGACTGCGCTATTATTGTCTCTGTTGAGAGGACGAAGAGCTAGCATTTCAGGCATGCGTTTAGGGAAGGCAGAATACTCTGCATTGAGTGCTCGTCACCTGCAGATCTCGGAGTGCCGCACAGGAGAAAGGTAAGGAGGCTATGGTGACAGGGGCCTACAATTTCAAGGGCAGCTAGTGATTTGGGAGGTCAATTTTTGGATGCCTTAAGAGGGCTGATTTTCAGCAAGCGCTGGGCACCAGTCCTCTGAAAGTCAGGCCCCGTCAAGCTGTCTCAAGTTGGGCACCCAGAAATCACTCCTCATTTTAGATTTATGGCAGGCCCTTTAGGAAGCAAGTGGGTAAGATGAAAGAGGGCGACAGTACTAGTGACCTACCCACAGACACACAGCAAGTCCGTGGGAGAGTCAAAACGGAGCACAGCTCTCTCGCTTCTCTCTTGTGCTCTAGTTACACCACGTTGTCTTTACATAGATGGATCTGCACAGCACTAGGGCATTCCGCTAGAACAGATTTCACACACGGTAACTGAATTCCCGTACTCACGTGACATGGATGCTAGTTCTCTAGGCATGTAGCCCTCGGTGCCCATTTGATGCCATGCGCCTGTAGCAAAGTTATATCGCCAAAGTTCCCTGAAGAGAGGGTAGTCTTCATTCTCTGGCCCGCCAGATTCATCGTAGTCCGGGTTATACCCTCCGAACACGTACAGGTTGGCGTTATCTGCTACACAACGGTGGCCGCTCCTTGCTGGTGGGGCTCGGTGACCTGCAGCAGGAGGAAGTTATTTTTACTAAGCATATACAGAGTGGAGAAAGCAGGGTCAGCAAGATTTGGGGAGCCAAGGAAGGAAGGAGCTAGGTTTGAATGTTTTGGGGGGATCAAAGGCGGACGCTGCAGTGGATGAAATTTCAGCTTCCAACTGGAACAGCTCGAGTTAAACGGCAATTTTTATTATTGTTTTGTGCGCATGCACATGCTAAGGAGTTGATATTTCCATTATGAGAAGATCCGTCTCTCTGCAAAGGTCTTCTCTCAACACCTTGTCTTCAAGGGCCTGCATGTTACACCTCATCCTAGACTACCCTATTCGTCCAATCAGACCTTGCCTATTCAGATGCTCTGTTATACATCGGACATCCTCCATGATCTTTCAAATCCTTCCTCGGAGCTCCCTTTTTCGGGTTTCATTCCGGACACTGTCCCAAAGGTTTATATTAAAATGCTGAGAGGGAACAGTGAACATGCCATGGTTTAGCCTCACTTCTTCTTTAATTCCTACACTACCCTTTATCGTTAGCTCCTGCGGGGCTGTGTCTAGATTGCAAGCTTTCAGGGAGGGACTTGTCGCTTGTGTGTGTCTGTAAAGCACCTTGCACATCTATGGGACTGAGTTAAACAGTAGCTAATTAAGCTTCAGAACAGCACAGTAACAATCTCCTGATAAGGCCTTTGTGTTGGTCTAACAACACTGCCTGGAGCACAGTAGGGAACCCAAGAGAGAGCACAGGCTACATGAGAGGGTAGGCAATTGACCCGAAGATCTTCGCATGCCTGCTCCTTCCCTAGAGCATAAGGTAAAAAGGTCAGGGTGCGGGCAAATCCAAGATGACCCCACATACTGAAGATCATGCTGATGCCAAATAAAATTTGGATCTACATGCTCTGCGTAGGCCTCGTTCCTACTACTAGGCAGCAACAACTTTGCCACCACGCAGCAGAGCTGTCATTAACGCCGGTTCAGAGTCACTCTCCTGTGCTCCCCCCGTTGCCCTTGTGCACCACTCCACGCTCACACAGAAGGGAACCCCAGCACAGGACAACACATGAATCCCTCTCAGATTAGGGGCTAAAATGTGGGGGTGAGGAGGGATAGCACCAAACAGAATAAGCTCGGTGGCAGAGACAGCAGCAATTTTACATCTTCCTGATAGATTAAAGACCACAGGCTAAGACCTGGGACAGCCACATTCTTACTGGAGAGTGACACTTGAAATCGTCACTGCCCATGGACAAGCGATCAGAAAATAACGCTCAGCTTGTTTTAGTTCAATACACACGGAGAATCAGGCCCAGTCTTGCAGCTATGACCAGACAGGATGCTTCCTCTTCATGACCTGGAGCCACAGACAATGTGGCTAAAATAGCTAGTTGTGCTTCTCTAACTCCACCATTTTCCTGAAATGCCCATTGGTAAGCATCGCCATCTGCTGCTTTCAAAACGTCCCCAGAGCCACCTATCTCTAGGGCCTAGTCTACACTGGCGGGGGGGGGGGGGAAGTAATCGACCTAAGATACGCAACTTCAGCTACGAGAATAGCGTAACTGAAGTCGACGTATCTTAGTTCGACTTCCCTCGTGTCCTCATGGTGTGGGATTGACGGCCGCTGCTCCCCCGTCGACTCCGCTTCCGCCTCTCGCCGCGGTGGAGTGGCAAAGAGATCGGGGATCGATTTAGCGCGTCTACACTAGACGCGATAAATCGATCCCCAATAGATCGATCACTACCCGCCGATCCGGTGGGTAGTGAAGACATACCCTAGGAAAGCTAACAGCAGAAAGAGTTTCCCAGGAGCCCCTCTTCCAACATCATTCTGGATAAGCAAAGGGCTGTTACTCAGGGAAAAGACTTTTAATTGCATTTCTAACTCAGTGGACCAGTTTATTCCAGCAGTCAGATGTTCTGGAGCTGAACATACAAGAACCACACCCATATAAGAGCGAAGTCCCAGCGTGCTGACACTAGTATAGGCAGTGAAGATAGCATCACCTATAGCTCAGATTGCCTGACACTTTCCTTTATAAATAACCAAAACCAGGGTCTGATAATTTTAGCCATTCAAGTTGAAATTTCCCACGCTAGGTGTTTGCCTCTGGGCTTTTCTATATGTAAGTTTCAGCTAGAACAGTTCAGCTGTTTCCAAGAAAGAGAGTAGGGGAAGTGTTTGATCCTTTAAAAAAAAAAATCTTCCAGCCATCGCTGAGAAGCTGTAGCGCCTCCATGCTTTTGGCATAGGGAGATGACGTTTGGCAGGAGGGTCGCCCTGGGGTCAAGCATGTGCCTTTTTCCGTGCCTGTGAGAATTTGCCCAAATCTGACCAAGTTAAACTGAAAAAACTTCAGTTCACACATGCTCAGAGAGTCAGAGTTTAGCAGCTAAATTCGCCAAACATTCTTTACTGAAGATGCTCCATCTGTGGACTGAACTTTTCTAGCAACTTCTAGGAAATTTTGCAATTTTGGCCTTAATCTCTCAGTTTCC
The DNA here is from genome assembly GCF_002925995.2 of Terrapene triunguis. NCBI lineage: Eukaryota > Metazoa > Chordata > Testudines > Emydidae > Terrapene > Terrapene triunguis. Next base: position 864,594 of record NW_020664419.1, on the reverse strand, counting down.
CACATGCAAAATGGGAATGCCACCATGTAATCTCACAAGAGCATCATGAAGATATAAGCACTAATGAAGTTGAAACACAAATACTATGGGGAGACCACCACAGAAATGCCCAAGAGGAAATGACTAATTTTGTATTCAGTGCAGGTTTTGGATGGTGTACAGTAAATGAGACCGGGGGCCTGATACTGAATATGGAGAGTAAAGAGAAACACTGAATAACTGCCCATTTGCTGAATGAAGCAGGGGTCCTAAGGCACATGTACCAGTCATCATGAGACCTGCACCTAGTGTGTTTCAATGATCAGTTTTCTACACAGGATAGATGTCACATACAAGGTAATTTGGCAAGAGTATAAAAGTGCTCTTGTTTTGAAGTTGCAATCCACAAAATTCCCCATTTTAGAAAGTCAGATCAACAAGCAACATACAGATATGGACAAGCACACCTTAAAACACCTGTGCTTATACACACCAAAACCACAAGCACTCCTTAAGCAGCATTTGGAAAGCGCAGAATTTAGAAGAGGTTCCCATCACCCACACAGTGATCTGTGATCAGCGCCACCCACCTGCTCTGAAAGACCTCTTACGGACCTTTAGGATGGGACGAGACCGAGGGAAGCGTCTAATTAGGACCAATCGTATTTTCTTCTTAGAGCCTGTTACCACAATTACCAGCAATGAGTCAGATACATACACACAGCAATAATAGTAGCAGCAGCAAGTTAAGCATCAAGAAAAATATAAAAAGCATTATCACTAAAGATGGTGCAAACTATCAGTCCAGAAAGGTTAACAGGTTTTAACACCCAAAAGAAGCAGATGTGCTTAAACTGGTTCCCAGTCTGACAGATTAAGGTACAACTATTGTGTACACTTGTTCTGATCAAATTCAGTAATCAGTAGTGGAGTGCTGCCACCTTGTGGCTAAAACTCATCAGCTGTTTTATGCGGTTTCTAGGAATCAAACTGCTTTTCATAGCAGTCATCGCTCACAAAGCCAATGAGCAGCAAGTGGGGGATAAAACCCAATGAATTGGTAAAAAAAATCTTGTCACTAGCTCCATCTGTGGCACGTGTATTTTAAAGTGTGCATTACACTGATGAGAGAGATCCCTATGATACTATTCTGAATCATGTTTTTCAGTTATCTGCATTAATCAATCTCTTCCCCACAGGGAGAAATCACCAGAAATGGACTACAGTTATTGGAATACATCTCAAGTTCACCAGCCCCAATTGTCTTTCCAATGTGTTCATGAATTTGGCAGCATTATGGAAATTAAACAAGATGTGACAGTTTGTTAAAAGATCCATTTGTATCCCTACAGCAAATCATTGGAATGGTTTGATGCAGGTATGTATTTTTAACACGCCCTATGTTACAGTGCCAACAGGATTAACATGTGACGCTCATCCAGGTCAACTGGTTAAGTTTGGTTTAGTGTACATATAGGTTTAGCGACGTGATCTCAGCACTGGGGTCAGAATGGCTCAAAGAAAAAGTGGGTTTGATCCACGCTTATTATCAATTACCAAATAAACATCAAAACCAAATATTACCAAATAAACATCAAGCCAAATTCATTCAAATTCTGTTGATACAGACATGGCTCCCATTTTATCCATCTGTCAGATCTCTTCCAGGTATTGAGACCCAAACTTGAGTAAAATAGAACAAATGTGACCAACTTCCTTTTTCAATTCCCCCCACTATTAACATTTTACTCTGCATTGCTGACAAGGTTTCATGCTTCTGGAACTGCAAAGAAAGCATTTACAGTAACTGAAATGCTTTGCAGAGCTGAGTAACATACACCAGCATGTGTGTTGAATAAAGTAAGAGGTTTGCATGAGACAGTGGTAAGTTAAAAATTGCATACAGGATGCATTTTGGCCATCATTAACATGAAAGACAATTCCCTACCAGGACTGGCCTCATGTACAATACTGCTGTCCTTGTTCAATATAATGTTATTAGCCAATGAAGAAACTATACCAAATGTTAGTGCACAAACAAGAGTCACCTGATACATGTGTTAAGTCAGTAACCAAAAGGCTATTGGCCTCAAATCTACATTAATTTATTTAATTAAGATTATCTGATGCTTTAAAGGTGATCTGCAAAGGGAAAAACTGAAACCGATCCTTTTTGGTTTGCTTATAATGAATACAGTCTAACAGGAGTTTGATTCATTTGTTTAATGTCAGAAGCATCTTCTCTTCCTTGTTCACTTTTTTGCTGGAGGTTTCTTTAGAGGACAAAGAACTGGAATGGGAGTTCTCAGCCCTCAACTGGAAGGTCCAGGGCATGGAATCTTTTCAACAAAAAAAACTTGTCTTTCAACTGCTTGTCAGGCATTGAATTAAACTGATTTTAGAGCTTGAATAAATATCACTTCCCCTTTTACTTCTTTGGTATTTTTGATATCATAATCCTACCATCTCTCCATTTGTCCATAGAGTCTTCCAGGGAAAATAAGAAGATAAACCACCTGTATTTGTATGTAAAAGACAAGCAGAAAAGAAAAATTTTAAAAATCTCAAACTTTTGAATATCATAAAGCAATCACGAAAAAAAGCAAACATTCTTTGCAGGTCACCTTTAAACTTAGTAAGATAAAACCCATAATAAAGCTCCATATTAACTACAGATCAACCAGGAAGTCAAGGGAGTGCTTAGATACAAATAGATTGGAGTCCAAATTCCATCCTTGGTTAGGCATACGCAGAACCCAATGGAGTTAATGGGAATTCTGCATAAATAAGCAACAGCAGGATTGAATCCACATACACCTCTACCCCGATATAACGCGACCTGATATAACACGAATTCGGATATAACGCGGCAAAGCAGCGCTCCAGGGGGGCGGGGCTGCGCGCTCCGGCGGATCAAAGCAAGTTCGATATAACGCGGTTTCACCTATAACGCGGTAAGATTTTTTGGCTCCTGAGGACAGCGTTCTATCGAGGTAGAGGTGTATCTGTATGAGTCATTCCAAGATCTCACTCTCATAAAGAGATTAAAAACAGAGAGTGATTTATTTGCCAAGATAAACAGGAAAAGACATCAGAAGGCAACATTACCATCCAAATAGGTTCTTGCCAGTTCAATTTCAGACTATACAGCTACTCATTCAACTTTTCATTTGCATCTTTAAAACACCCTGACACCTATCCGTGGTACACATTGCTAATCTGGGTACCAATGCGTTCCCATTCCTATTATCCCTCACCCACGCCCTCTCCATTGTGGACAGTATCTACCTGTTTGCTTTGTCTTTTGAAGGAGTTAGAAAGCTCTTTAGGCCAGAGCACTGCCTTTTACTACATTGATGGAGTCCACTGCAATAGGGATCTCAATTCAGACTGGTTCCTCTGGGTACTCTAGTAATATCACCACCACCCCACCAGCTGACAATAATTGAATCTTAGACTAGAGCCACTTCACCATCTCCTTTGCGCCTTTTAGCAAATCCCCTTAGAGCAGTAGTCTGGAAGCTAAAGTAGAGGATTTCCACTCTATGCAAACAGGTAACGCTTGGGGAACCTGGAGCTCCTCTTACTTTGCTTAGAAGTATGCTTCAAGTATATATGAGAAGCCAAAGGCTTCGGAGAGAAGAATGTTCCCCGCCTGGGCTCCTTAGGCAACCAATCCTTCATACTGTACTGGCCCTTTCTACTCTCAGAAGTCTGGGAAAAGATGGTATGATATTACGATACAATGGGTTATAAACTGACTCATACCCCTCTGATAAACACCATTTCTGCTAAGCCTTAGATCAATTTGCACCTGAGTATGAGAGAGGGGAAAACTCCAGTACGAGACGTCGGATATAAAGTTACTGATTTGTACCCCGTCACCTGCATTATGCAAGGAGTATATGAAGCATGTTGCTAGTTTCAATGCAATGAATATCAGAATAGGAAGTGATTGAAATGTTATGCACTTGGGGGAGGAGGGGGGGGGAGAATCATTTACACAAAATGGCTTCAAAGTACAAAGTTCTGCACAGGAGAGCAGATTGTCAGTTCTGCTTTCCCAGTTTTAAGGCTCCAAAGCTAATTTGGTTGACATAAAACCAAGCAAGGCAGCAGGAACTTTCAGAGGAGAAGAACCCAGGCAAACAGCGTGACATTGAAACCCTGCCACATGGCCATACCTCAACAGGGTTCTAAGATAGGACTAGTCAAGTCACTTTTCCATGACGTGACTGCAGTCTAAAGTCAACTGGATTTTTTCCCACCCATATTTCAACCGCTCTATATAAATTTTTCTCATATATAATTGAACTGCAAGGCACAAAGAAAGCAACTCAGCCACTGAATACAAGCAGCAAAAATGTACGGTAAGAGGGACTTCAGGCAGAGCAACAAGACAAGTTTAGTGGACAAAGGAATTTGCCTTCCATCTTTTTTATCTAAGGAAAAGAAACGCTGGCATCCTGCCACTGGCCAGACTTATACAATAAAGTAGTAACTGCCACATAAGCTAACAATCTCTCCCCTATTTAGGAAGAGGTACTATATAGTGTTTGCCTAGTATCCCTTAACTCTTCCATTAGGATTTTCATTTTCAAAAGAGAGGCCACTTTAATCTAGTTTTTGAGACCAAGTGCCTGAAATCCAGTCAGTGTCCCTTTATCAGGGCTGAGTTGTTAAAGCAGAGCTTAACTGAAACACAACAATAATTAATCAACTCATCAAATTAAACTTTTCCTAGTGAGTGAAAGGGGCCTAAACCATCAATTTCGGCAGAATTTAAGTTTTGTTGTTCTTAAACGGAATTACTAAACCTAGTGCCTGGGTAGTTATCGTCACAGAGGGAACTGATGCAGTGCTTTCTTCCTAAATCTGTGGAGAGAGAACTCGAGATTGCTACTGTGCTACGGCTGTCCCAAGAAGCAGCAGGAAGCAGACAAGAACCTGGTCAGTTTCACGGCTGCTATTCAGAACCCTGTGGACAGAAGTGAAACTGATAAGAATCCCATCCGTTTCATCCCCTTGTTGGGAAGAGCCGAGGTGCAAGTGGCTGGATACACCCCCTTCTCCCCAAAGAGGCACGATGTGGGAAAGGAATAAAGCTCTTTCTGGCAAGCTCTGTCCAATCCAGAAATGTGACTTCTTCATCCCCAGCCAGCAACTAGCTGCAGCCAGATAGAGAAGATGGAGACCCTGAGCAGGGTCCAGGGGACAGCACCTTGATAGGAGTCTCAACACACACTGTCTTCCCAGCAGCCAGAGGGATGAGCTTCTTGGCAGGTTATTACCCAAGCTTCACGGATGGACATTCTACTTACATCTTACTGCCCTGTAGCTATCAGGTGTCTGGGCAATTTACCAGCCCTGTAAACAGAGAATGAAAAATACTCCCGATCAAGAGTCCTGTGGATTAGAAATTAGTCAACAAGCAAACTCTAATGCAGTGTGGTGGAGTTTAATCCCAGAATAGGAATAAAAAATAGGCCTAAAAGCGATGCAAAGGCAGCCATATTATTGCTCTAAATGATCAGGTTTTACTGGAATAGGAAGTAGAACAGACACGCAAATGGAACTTCCACAGGAGTCCAATTTTAAAGGAAAGCTGCACTCATTCTGTTCACATGGTAAGAACTCCTCGTCACGGCAAATAAAACCCATTTCAAGGCTTTTCAATACAGTTCTTTCTGAGCCTAGAGCTGCAGGCAGGCAGGCGAGGCTAAATCCGTTTTTAAACTCGCTTGAACAACGAGTAACGATGGTTTCAGCAGTCAGAACCGACTGGTGAAGCAGGATGGAGACTGGTTTAGTGTCTCTTTCATAGGGCCCTCAGAATGCCAGTCACAGGTGACATTCCTTTCAGCAAGATGGCTACCTGCAGCTCTAGGCTCAGAAGTGCTAAATGCATTTTAAGAAGACCTGCTTAAAAAAATAACTGCCACGCCATAGTAAAAAGGGCTTGTTGTGTGAGCACTCTTACCAGAGGGGTGATCGAAGTGGGGGCAGTTTTCCTCTGAACGTGGAAGCAAAAGCGGAGGGTTTAGATGCTTTTTGTTCTGTTTTATTTTCACAGGCTTAAACAAAGACGTTTCCCCTGCAAACAAATCACATCAGTTTCGTTTCCAACCCCTCCCGTGTGCATTTTAGAATTTTACCTCACTCACCTTCTCTAGTTTGATACTCAGTTACTGGCCTAGAAAGGATTGTGGTACAGCAGCAGTTCCCGAAATTGGAATTCTAGTTCTCAAGTTTCGACATCCTCTCCCTACAATCCACTGAGTTTATCCAGATCTGTGTGTACGTGACACAAAATGCTTGTGGTTTGCTTTGATCTAGTGCATAGACAGTAGGTTTCAGACAATTCACTTGACAATTTGTTCATTAGGCCTTTGAAAGAAGCTACAGTATGTAAAAAGAAAAGAATAGGGGCGAGATAAGAGTCAGTAGCAGCCAGTGAGGTCTACCTGTTATGGTTAGGCTGAGCAGACATCCCAATATTAGGGTGTCAAGGCTCCTTCCCCACTCTGAACTTTAGGGTACAGATGTGGGAGCCTGCATGAAAACTTCTAAGCTTAACTACCAGCTTAGATCTGGTCCGCTGCCACCACTCCCAATGTGCTAATTCCCTTCCCTGGGTAGCCTTGAGAGACTCTTCACCAATTCCCTGGTGAATACAGATCCAAACCCCTTGGATCTTAAAACAAGGAGAAATTAACCATCCCCCCTCCTCTCTCCCACCAACTCCTGGTGGATCAAGATCCAACCCCCTTGGATCTAAAAAACAGGGGAAATCAATCAGGTTCTTAAAAAGAAGGCTTTTAATTAAAGAAAAAGGTAAAAATCATCTCTGTAAAATCAGGATGGAAAATAACATTACAGGGTAATCAAACTTAAAGAGCCCAGAGGACCCCCCTCTAGCCTTAGGTTCAAAGTTACAACAAACAGAGGTAAACACCCTAGTAAAAGGTACATTTACAAGTTGAGAAAACAAAGATAAAACTACCACGCCTTGCCTGGCTGTACTTACAAGTTTGAAATATGAGAGACTTGTTCAGAAAGATTTGGAGAGCCTGGATTGATGTCTGGTCCCTCTTAGTCCCAAGAGCGAACTCTCCCAAAACGAAGAGCACAAACAAAAGCCTTCCCCCCACCAAGATTTGAAAGTATCTTGTCCCCTTATTGGTCCTTTGGGTCAGGTGTCAGCCAGGTTACCTGAGCTTCTTAACCCTTTACAGGTAAAAGGATTTTGGAGTCTCTGGCCAGGAGGGATTTTATAGTATTGTACACAGGAGGGCTGTTACCCTTCCCTTTATAGTTATGACATAGGGGCTTTGTCTTATATAGGTATCTATACTGCCCCCGCCCGGAAAAAAAAAAAGTGTCCCCATTTTTCAGACTTGCTATCTGATCACCGTAGTTACAGTCCCAGAAAGATAGAGGGAGATTTTCAAAGTCAATAGCACTTAGGTTTCAAGCTGCCATTTGCACATTTGAAAAACATCTTCCCCATTAAGTTGCGTCAAGTTTGGCCACAAGAATTCTCTCTACACATGCGACCGACTCCCTCGTAGGGCACGTCTTCACTCACTGCAGTTAACTCAAGTTATCTACACTCCAGTTACTCCTCTTGAGCTTATCTAGCTTGAGTCAGAGCAACCACACTGGTTGCTACAGCACTCAAGTTGCTGCATCTCCACCAGCGCTGCACTCGTTCGTGTGCAACACTAAGACTTCTGGGGGCACATCCCGGGGCTGTGTGTGTTGCAATAAACGTTACTACTCAATGAATTCTCTCTCCGCAAATCGTGAGCGAACTGGTCTGTCTTTTATGAGCACAAGGGGGAAAGCGTGGGAAGGCGCTGGAGGATGAGCGGCACTAGCCTGCATCTACACTACAGAGTGGTCATGTTATCAGCCGACAAGTTGTGCTCACTGATATTTTAGCCTATCCTCCCTCTCGGGCCAGCCAAATCAAGTTAAAAGCAACACCAGGCCTGAGTTAAGGGCGTGTGTGTGTGTGTGTGTGCGTGCGTGTCTCGACAGGACTGTAGTTTGAGGCAACACTAAAGTTAACTTTGCAGTGAAGACAAGCCCTAAGAGTGCATCCAACGTAAGCTGTCATTGTCTTTAACTCTCGAGGACAAGCTATGGCTTCATTATATCGGAACAAGGTAAGCATTTGAAAGGCATGTTGTACACGTGCAACATGCTTCTTTTCAATTAACTTTTCAAGGCTGAAAGGCTTGAGCAGGCAAAAGTGGGTGCTCTAAATATCACGACTCTTAGGCCTGGTCTACACTAGGCTTTTATGTCGACTTTAGCGCCGTTATATCGAATTAACCCTGCACCCGTCCACACCAGGAAGCCATTTAGTTCGACATAAAGCTCTCTTTAAATCGATTTCTGTAATCCTCCCCAACGAGAGGAGTAGCGCTAAATTCGACATGGCCATATCGAATTAGGCTAGGTGTGGATGGAAATCGACGCTAATAGCTCCGGGAGCTATCCCACAGTGCACCACTCTGTTGACGCTCTGGACAGCAGTCAGAGCTCGGATGCTCTGACCAGCCACACCCCCGGGAAAATTTGAATTCATTTTCATTTTCCTGTCTGGGCAGTTTGAATCTCAGTTCCTCTTTGGACATCGAGGGGAGCTCAGCAGCAGTGGCAACTATGCAGAGCTCTCCAGCAGAGATGGCCGTGCAATCCAATAGAAAGAGGGCCCCAGCATGGACGGATCGGGAAGTCTTGGATCTCATCGCAGTGTGGGGCGATGAGTCCGTGCTTTCAGAGCTGCGCTCCAAAAGAAGGAATGCTAAGATCTACGAGAAGATCTCCAAAGCCATGGCAGAGAGAGGCTACAGCCGGGATGCAACGCAGTGCCGCGTGAAAATCAAGGAGCTGAGACAAGGCTACCAGAAGACCAAAGAGGCAAACGGACGCTCCGGATCCCAGCCCCACACATCCCGTTTCTACGAGGCACTGCATTCCATCCTTGCTGCGGCCGCCACCACTACCCCACCACTGACCGTGGACTCCGAGGATGGGATCATGTCCGCGGCCGGTTCCTCGTCGGACATGACAGCGGACGGGGAAGATGAAGAAGGAGATGAGGAGGACGAGGCAGTCGACAGCGCTTACCAAGCTGATTTCCCCGACAGCCAGGAGCTCTACATCACCCTTACAGAGATCCCCTACCAACCCTCCCCAGCATGTAACCTGGACACAGATTCAGGCGAAGGATCAAGCGGTAAGTGCTTTAAACATATTAACCTTTATTTTTTACAAAACTTGAATATTAATACTAAGAACAATCTGTGAATCATGATTTCTTCCCCCTGGGCGCTTAAGTAATCAGTAACAACTATTTAAAAAAAATCAAACAGTGTCCGGTTGTGCATGATTGTGCTGCCCAAGCTGCTCCACTCTTTAGTGCCTGCTACTGCAGCTATATTAGAATCCTGTCTATATGTCCGGGGATAGAGCAGTAGTCCTCCACGGACATCTCCACAAAGCTCTGCTGCAGGTAATGGGATAGCCTGTTCATCAGGTTCCTGGGGAGAGCGGCTTTACTTGGTCCTCCGAAGTAGGAGACGTTCCCGCGCCAGGAGACAAGCAGGTACTCCGGTATCATTGCCTTGCATAGCATGGCGGCATAGGGCCCCGGTCTCTGCAGGCTTTCTCGAAGCATCCGTTGGATCTCGGTGTCCGGGATCCTCATGAGAGTTATGTCGCTCATGATGACCTGCTTTGAATTAGGTAGGGGACTGTTAGTATTGGGACTGCTTGCAACAAGTTCCTTTACAGAACTGTGACCGCTGGTTTACAGCCACGCGGTGGGGGCGGGAGAGGGGCAGCATACAGGGATCTTTCCCTGGCTCATCCGCGAGGGGGTGGGACAGGGCCAGAGTTCCTGCTTGGCCGATTGCTGGCAGCACAGACTGGCAGTGCTTTCAATGTGAAAGGAGGCCAGTGGTACTCCTACAGTTCTAAGCAGCCACAAGTCTACGGCTTACCATGTTTGCCTGCTACAGAGAGTACCGTGTCCTGCCCCGCTTCCCAGATCGGCAGTGCAAAAGCCCAGGCACTGAAGGCGAGGTTCGAAAATTCGACCTTGTCCTGAGTGCGCATGTGATAGGTGTGGTTCATGGTCTTGTTCACAGAGAAAAACTATGTTCTTGATTCACAACCACATTTTTCTTTCGGAGGAATTCACTGCCTTTTCCTCATTCCCACAGCCACATCTGCAACTGTCTCCCAACCCAGCTTGGCATCACACTCCCAGAGGCTAGCGCACATTAGGTGGAGAAAGAAGAAGACGCGAGAGGACATGTTCTCAGAACTAATGGGCTGCTCCTGAGCCCAGGCAGCACAGCAGAACCAGTGGAGGGAGAATTTGTCACAAATGCACCGGACACACATGGAACGTGAGGAGAGGTGGCGGGCAGGAAGACCAGCAGGCGACTCAAACGCTGCTTGGACTTCTGAGGGAGCAAACGGACACGCTCCGGCGCCTTGTTGATGTTCTGCAGGAACGGAGGCAGGAGGACAGAGCCCCGCTGCAGTCTATCAGGAACCGCAGTCCCCCGCCACCAAGTCCCATACCCCCCCTCTCCCAAAGTCCAAAGAAGGAGGGGTGGCAGAGTCCGTGAAAACTCTCACTCCACCCCTGCAGACTGCTCAAGCACCAGAAGGCTGTCATTCCCCAAAATTTGAAAAGTCCTTTCCTGCCCGCCTCACCCAAGCCCCCGTCCGACTTTCACCCCCCAGTTTCCTGTCTGGTTGTTAAGAAAAAATATGTTTCTGTTCATTACTGTTTCAGTCAGGTTCTTTTGAGGGAGAGTCTGTCTGGAGGGGGGGAAGGGGCTTGGTAATTGGACAGGACAGTGACCTTTAGCAGGGTACAGAGGCGGTGTCAGGTCCAGCATCAGGACACATACACAGTGCAGTCACTGGTTACCCTGGTCAGTCTGGGAGGTGTTTTTCATGTTCTGGGGGGGGGGGTTGCTCTGTGACTTTGTGGCGGGGGAGGGCAGTTACAGATCTTATGCAGCGGTCCTTATCATGGATCACAGATCCACGCAGCAGGGGATATGTAACCCTACCCCCCCTGCCAGAAAGTCACATAGCCGACACATACACACAGTCCCCCCCAGGAGTGCTGGCAGGCTCCATTGAAATAACCAGTCCACCAGTGCGGAGCCTGTCATTCCGGGAGTTTAGAAGCATCATTTGCATCACAACCCTAAACCCGCCCCCCGCCACAGTCTGCGTCCCAGGTTTAAAATATTCCCGCGAAAACAGCAATACAGACAACGGTGTTCATTAACAAAATCTAAATGATTTTATTTTTTGGGAAGGGGAAGGGGGTGAAGGGGGTATGTAACTGGAGAGGATAGTGAAAATGAACTGGGTAAAGAAACGGGGGCAGGTTCAGCTTTTCTGTCCACAAACTGAAAAGTCACTGGTTGCCCTGCTCACTCAGGAACCTAGCTTTCAAAGCCTCCCGGATGCACAGGGCGTCCCGCTGGGATCTTCTAATGGCCCGGCTGTCTGGCTGGACGTAATCAGCAGCCAGGCTATTTGCCTCTAGCTCCCACCCCGCCATAAAGGTCTCCCCCTTGCTCTCACACAGATTGTGGAGCACACAGCAAGCTGCAATAACGATGGGGATATTGGTTTCACTGAGATCACAGCGAGTGAGTAAGCTTCTCCATCTCCCTTTGAGACGGCCAAAAGCACACTCCACCACCATTCTGCACTTGCTGAGACGGTAGTTGAACAGTTCTTTTTCTGTGTCCAGGGCGCCAGTATAGGGCTTCATGAGCCAGGGCATTAGCGGGTAGGCTGGGTCCCCGAGGATCACTGTAGGCATCTCCACATCCCCAACAGTTATCTTGTGGTCCGGGAAGTAAATACCTTCCTGCAGCCGTCTAAACAGACCAGAGTTCCTGAACACGCGAGCGTCATGAACCTTGCCCGGCCATCCGACGTAGATGTTTGTAAACCGTCCCCGATGGTCCACCAGTGCTTGCAGCACCATTGAAAAGTAGCCCTTTCGGTTGATGTACTGGCTGGCCTGGTGGTCCGGTCCCAGGATAGGGATGTGAGTCCCATCGATAGCCCCACCGCAGTTTGGGAATCCCATCGCGGCAAAGCCATCTATGATGACCTGCGCGTTTCCCAGGGTCACTACCTTTGGGAGCAGTACCTTCACGATCGCCTTGGCTACTTGCATGACAACAACCCCCACGGTAGATTTGCCCACACCAAAGTGGTTCGCGACTGACCGGTAGCTGTCCGGCGTTGCAAGCTTCCAGAGGGCTATGGCCACTCGCTTCTCAACTGTGAGGGCTGCTCTCATCCTGGTATTCTGGCGCTTCAGGGCAGGGGACAGCAATTCACAAAGTTCGAGGAAAGTCCCCTTCCGCATGCGAAAGTTTCGCAGCCACTGGGATTCATCCCAGACCTGAAGCACTATACGGTCCCACCAGTCCGTGCTTGTTTCCCGGGCCCAGAATCGCCGTTCCACGATATCCACATGACCCATTGCCACCGTGATGTCCTGGGCGCTGGGGCTCGTGGTTTCTGACAGCTCTGTGCTACTCTCCGACTTCAGGCCATCACGGCGGTGTCGTAGCCTCCTCGCCTGATTACTCTTCATCTGCCTCAGGGAAAGGTGTATGATAAGCTGCGAGGTGTTGAGAACGGCCACAAGTGCAGCGATGGTCGCAGCGTGATCCATGATCGCAGTGCTGTGGCGTCCGCGCTGTCACTGACCAGAAAAGTGCGCGAACTGATTTCCCGCCGGCGCTTTCATGGAGGGAGGGAGGGCGTTAGTGACGGACGGATGACGACAAATTTTTTTTACCCAGAAGGCATTGGCGGCTCGACCCAGAATTCCGATGGGCAGCGGGGACTGCGGGAACTGTGGGATAGCTGCCCACAGTGCACCGCTTCCAATATCGACGCTCGCCCGTTAGTGTGGACTCACAAAGTCGAATTACTGTCCTTAGTGTGTCCTTAGTGTGGACACACACGTTCGACTTTGCAATATCGATTCCACATATTCGATTTAAGTAAAATCGAATTACCCTCGTAGTGTAGACATACCCTTAGAAAGTTAGCACAAAACAGTGCTGGGGTGCAGTATGGGACTTGCAAATGCTTATGAATTCATTATAGGTAGATAACAAAACCTCTTCGGACACGTAAAAAGGCAATCGAGGATTATGACCATGGCAGTTTAACTAAGTTCACGAAAGGCATCTGAACCGTTTATTACTGGTGAAACACACTATTTTCCAGACGAGCTGTTCAAACCACTATAATCTGTCCCACCAAGCATTGTAAATGGCTTGTTGAAACTGAGCAATGCACCTCTACCCCGATATAACACGACCCCATATAACACGAATTCGGATATAACGCGGTAAAGCGGTGCTCCGGGGGGGCAGGGCTGCGCATTCCAGTGGATCAAAGCAAGTTCGATATAACGCGGTTTCACCTATAACACGGTAAGATTTTTTGGCTCCCGAGGACAGCGTTATATCGAAGTAGAGGTGTACTTAGGTCAGAAAAACAATACTGCACCACTTTATGCAATCGTATCCCAGTGATTGCTATCTGCAGTCACAACACACAGACAGCTCTAGGCTGATTTCTACCACATGCGTTGCCTGCTTGTGACAAAGACACTAGCATAAATGGACCCAAGGTGCCATCATACTTGTTCCAACTAACATAAAACTGAAGTGCTGCACTATGATCTTCAGTTAGACCAGGTCTAGCTGACTCCTCCACTATTAGATGATGGACTGTTTGATAACTTGCCCCAAAGGTAAAAGATTGGTATATCCAGAGACTGAACTATCAGGAAATGGAGAGTTTCTTAGAGCAACTCCATGATGAACTAGAAGCATGGGAGGGCAGCCACTCAAAAGCTGTAAGAGAAGCAACCCAGATTCAGGCTCACAGTATTGTATAAGCTAGTGAAATTTCTAATCAGTTTTAGTTGCTTTAAACAAAGCTACAAATGTTTCCTCACTTTGATGGAATACAAGAGTCTCGTGCATTTGAGCTGAAATGGATCAACATCCGGGATTTATTCCAGTCGAAGCATTTAGAGCGGTCAGGGAAATAAAAAGTAAGTTTCACACTTTGCCAGCCTGGAATGGGAAGACTGCCAAAAGTGAGATCACAAGAATTCAAAAAGAGGCTGCTGGACTCCCAACTAAAGACAGCACACACTGATAAAGAGCATTAAACCCTCACTTTCAGGCCTAGTAAGTGTCACATGATGCAAATGTTTTCAGTATTCACATTCCACTTCATTCCCATTTGCCTGAAGTTGTACCAACAAACAACTGGATACTGATGAGGAATATGGACATTTAACTGGAGAGTTAAGCTATATCTGAAACATCTGAAGGCTTTCTTGTGAGGGACCAATGTCCAAATATATTTTAAGATAATTCGAATATGGATCCCCAACTATGTCATGTCAGTCTACGGTTTCCTATGGATAAACTGTTTCCAAGTACAACTATGAATCCTTTATACTTTACCAGCAAGTCTCAGATTCATCTGGGTTGGAATGAGCATCTAAGAGATCATTTAGATCAATCCGCCTTCAGCATAGCAGGATTTAATTATTCCTAGAGCATGACAGACAGTTGTCTGGGGCTTGCCTCAAATAGCTCCAAGGATGGCAATTCCACCATCTCCCTTCTCAACTTGAATCCATGCTCAACCTAGTCTTCCAGCTGTAGTATCCTCTCGAAAAGGAATTGTAAAGTAAAAATTGTTTGTGCTCTTTACTGCTTCTTTACATTGCATGAACATGCCCTCAATACTCTTTTCCCCACCCACATTTTCAAAATGTGGAATTTCCAACTTCCTTCTTTGTTGCTGGAGGACATCAGCAAGGTCTTTGGAGTAGGACTCCTACAGAGGACAAAACCAAAGTTTTAGCCCTCCCAACCACCAATTAAAGGGCAAATTGATACTGACTTTTAGATCCCACCTTCACTTTTTAAGGCAGTTTCAGCTTTTCAACAGTGGCCAGACAAACCAAGTTTGAAACTATTTTAGTTAAAACCCATTCAAGAGAATTCAAACATGTTCAAAAGTCCCATGCAGACAAGGCCTAAGACTCAACTTCCTCTCCTTCCTGCTTCAATACTTCATCCCTTTAAGAAACTGTAACCATCTCTTCTGTTTATAGTATTTCTAAGATGTCTATCCCCACTGAATTGGCTCAGGCTGCAGAAGCACCACTTCAAGATTTGGTGAACAGGTTTATTTCTCCATTCTGTTCCTCAAACTTCTCATCTTCCAAACTTTCCATCACAGCTGGACACCTTGGCAATTTTTAAGTTGTGCAGTTGATCATTGATTAGTGAGACAGTTACATGACTATAGGGGACACAATATCCCAGCATTAAGAGTAAAGGAAACCTCTGAAAACAATGTTGACTGACTGATCAGCTTGGCCATAAGCCTCACACACAGGAATCTTTCTAATAGGATATTTAGATCAGAATTCTCATTATGTATGAATTGCATTTTTTCAGAATACCAGTGCATGAAAGAGGAAAACTTTTCACCCAAAGCTTGTGTTTGTGTTGCTTAAAAAAAATGCAACATTGCATAGAATATTTTAAGTTGCTTTCCATAAATTTTATATAATCCCATTCCACCTGCAAACGCCCAAATATGGGACACAAAAAAGAAACAAGAAACTTCAGATCATACAGGTTACTGCTTGCATCCTGTCATAAAGCATGTCCAGCATGTAATGCTTAGTTACAAAAACAATGACCAAGTAAATACAGTAATAAGCAGGAGTAAAGTTAGGGTCTAAAAAGAGGGAAAGGGAAGAATTTGTATCGTGAATGTTAAACCTGACCTGCAAACAAGTATTTTCCTCCTTCCTTATGCCATATACAGCGAGTCTGAAAGGCTTGACATTTCTTTTCTTTAAGACACATTAGACATTCAGATCGTGTCTGCCACAGAAGACTATGTTGACTACTGAATTAGTGAAGTGTCATCACAAGAAAGTGAAAGCCAAGTAAGTCAGAGGAAGGGAAGACATTTTCATCAGACCATTTAAAACTCTTCTTTGTTAATATCTCAATCTTCCATGCCTAGTGAAAACTTGAATCTTTAACACAGACAATTTTTCTCCAGGTGCCAAACATTCAATTAAGATGCAAGAACTCATACTCCCCACCCGCAGCCAAGAAATCCTCCAAGAAAAAAACCACATACATACAAACCCTCACCCCCCCCCCCCACCTTTAAGACCTCAGGCCTTCTTTATACACCTCTACCCCGATATAACGCGACCCGATATAACATGCATTCGGATATAACGCGGTAAAGCAGCACTCCGGGGGGGGCGGGGCGGGGCTGCGCACTCCAGCGGATCAAAGCAAGTTCGATACAACACGGTTTCACCTATAATGCGGTAAGATTTTTTGGCTCCCGAGGACAGCGTTATATCGGGGTAGAGGTGTATGTCAGAGAAGCAAAAAGGATTCCTTTTGCAAGTCAGCTTTAACTGTTAAGCTACGAGTACAGCTTTGTGCAGTTGCCGTATGGACTGAAATATCGGCTCTCTTAACACAGGCCTACGAGCATGACTCTGGCATCAGATACTGTAGACAGTAGGACTCTAAAACCTATTGTAAAAGAATTAGAAAAAAAGAGTTTTTACTTTATTACTTCAAAGAGTTTTTCCCTTGTTGAACAAGTTACTTTTAGAAGTACAATTTTCATCTTCCTCCTCCCAGTCTTTTCCTGAAAGGATCTCAAAAGAGAAAAGAATCCCCATTTTATAGGTGCAGACACTGGCATAAAGGTTAAGACTTTCCACAGGTCACAGTGAGTCAGCAGCAGAGCCAGGAATAGAAAATAGCCCAGGGCACTTTCACTTTTGTTATGTTAGTTTGACTTCTGAAATTTAGCTCCCGCCCCCAGCAAAAAAAACACACACAAAAACCACACACACTGTATGAAATAATACAGAACACCGGGCTTACTGAAGGTGAAGAAAGGTTTGCAAAGCCTTAGCAAATGTGCCACCTTCCACAGTGTGCTAAGAGCTCTTTGGCATAAATTCATGTCAATGATCTCTGCATAAAAAAGGATCACACCGTACTTAATGGAAATCCAGGGCAGTTAAAGCAGGGCCAATGATGTCGTGGTAGAGACATTGGGTGGATGGACAAATACCTCAAAGCAAATAGTTACATTCCAGCCAACATTTGAGATCTGGGAATGGAAACATTTGATAGGTATCACACTGAGTAGGTTATCACAACTGTCCCCCAAACCATATCCCAGGGGTCCCCAACTCGTCTAAGTGCGCCCACGTACTGGCCGGCGGACGAGCATCCGCCGAAATGCCACCAACAAGCAGCGTCATCCAATCGGCGGCATTTCGGCAGCGACGCCTCTGGATGACGCTGCTTGTCGGCGGCATTTCAGCGGTGACGCCTATTGACGTTGCCACTCGGCGGCGGCATTTCGGCGGATGCTCGTCCGCCACCACGGTCCTCCGTGGCTCGTCGTCCGGCGCCCGCCAGATGAAAAAGGTCGGGGACCACTGCCATATCCACAATCACTGGATGTTTCTGCAAGAGTGACCAGCCAAGAAAAGTTTGACATTTGTTACCAATTACTTTCAGAGCAAATACTACATTGAGATGAATAGGAATAGTTTACACGTCTCCATAATGATTGCTTGTCTTTCTACACATTCAGGAAGACAGCACTCCAACAGTTCACATTCAGGTTTTTTTCAAAACTATAAAAGCTTAAATTCAGCAGAAATCAACGGGACCATCAGAAGAGTGTAAGTAGAGTGCATTGCCAAGTCAGCTCAACCTGATCTCTGACACTTCGAAAGAAGAGATAGCACTGTAGAAAATAAGTCTTGTTTTTAAAAGACAAGGAACGCCTTTAAAAACAGAGAAAGTCTTTTGACGTGACCTGTGCCCAGCTCCACAAAGGTATTTAGGCTCCTAACATCCAGTGAAATCACTAAAAACAACAAGGAGTCCAGTGGCACCTTAAAGACTAACAGATTTATTTGGGCATAAGCTTTTGGGGTTTTTTACCCATGAAATCTTATGCCCAAATAAATCTGTTGGCACTTTAAAGTGCCACCAGACTCCTGGTTGTTTTTGTGGATACAGACTAACACGGCTACCCCCTGATACTGAAATCAATGGAAGTTAGTGGCTTCATATTATTAGGCAAAATTGGTTTCAACTGAAAGAAACAAGTATATTATCTCTTCCTTTTCCTAAAGGGAACCAAATTTATGTGATTTTCTTATAAGACAAACTTGGTACAGCTGATTTTGAAGTTTAATAAAATGTTTATGAAAAACAAGAGCTGGCCTTTTAGATGGTAGTATGTGTGAAGGTATTAGCAGCAGCTTTACTCATCCTTTGGTAGATGCAACATCCTTTACACGTAAATTTGCAGATCACACAACCCTGTCGCAGTGTTACTATTGTATGTTGCTGGCATCCGAAAGAGATAATCAAAATCAGTGTCAATTACATTAACAACAAATACAAGGGAAGAATGATCTTGTAGCCAAAGACAGAGCAGTCTTAAAGTCAGGGCTTATAGATTCTACTTCCAGCTGTGCAGATTCAGTGTCTGGTTTTCTAACCAGGTACTTCCCTTGGTCCATCACTACAGTAGCGAAGCACCTTGGAGATCAGACACACACTGTTCACAGCTTGTGCAATTAAAGGGCTTGACTCGGTCCCTAGGGTTTGTTTTTAGGATTCGGTGAGAGACCCTGGGCAAGTGACTGGACCTCTCAGTACTTCCCTGGACCCGGCTGTGAAACCGGGACCCCAACAGCGCCCAGGGGAGAGGATGGGAGGCCTGTGCCCGCTGAAGGACGGAGGGACCCACGAGCGCAGCACGGTCAGACCCAGCCCCTTTCAAGCCGATCGCGCCCCAGCGTGACCCCGTTTTCTGGGCAGTAGAGACACCCCCCGGGCGGGGCAGTTGCATGGCAGTGGGGCGCCCCCTCCCCATTATCAGGGACCCCCAGATGGGGTCGCCCCGCCCCCCCGCTTAGAGGCCTCCCCCTTTCGGAGCTGCTCGGGGGGGAGGGGGGATGAAGCTACCCCCTGCGCGTGGAGCTGCCCCAGGCGCTGTGGCGGAGGCCGGAGCGGACTCACCTGCCAGGTGGGGCCTGCCCGGCAGCTGGACGAAGCGGTTGAGGAGCCCCCCGGCCGGCGCCGCCCCGGGCCCGTCCCCGCTGCACCCTCCGCCCGAGCCGCTGCCTCCAGCGCCCCCCCGCCGCCGATTCCCGTCCCAGCCGCCCTCCGCCGCCGACATGGCCCGACCGACTCCGCTCCCCCCCACGGCTCCGACTCCGCCCCCGGCCCGCTCCCTCCGCCTCCGCCGCCGCCGGGGGAGTATGGAAAGGCTTCGCTCGCTTGCTCCCACGGAGAGGCCAATCAGCAGCGCCCTTCAATAGTCAGAGCCAATAGGAGACCGACTTCTTGGCAGGTGGACGAGAAAGAGGGGGGCGTCACCAAAGAGAGGGGCAGAGACAGACGTGAGCAATTGATACCCGAGGTCCTCGAACCGCCCCGCTCGACTCTTTCTGATCCTCCGGGCGCCAGTACGGAATCAGGCAGGAGCAATCAGCAGCCGACTCCTGAACGCTCACCAACCATAGAACCTTCTGTTCAGCTGTAAGGCTGGTATCTATCTAGGAGAGCTAGGGTGATAAGGCAGGGGGGCATGTCCCACACCAACCTCTGCTAGGGCAGCGTTCATGGGGTCCCCTCCTGCCTTGTGGCAGTTGTTGAGCAGAGGGAAGCCACCATACCACTGGTGGTTATTATTCATATAGAACAGAGGTTCTCAAACTGGGGGTCAGGACCCCTCAGGGGATCACGAGGTTATTACAGGGAGGGTCATGAGCTGTCAGCCTCCACCCCAAACCCTGCTTTGCCTCTAGCATTTATAATGGTGTTAAATATATAAAAAAGTGTTTTTAATTTATAGGGGGGGGGTCGCACTCAGAGGCTTGCTATGCGAAAGGGGTCACCAGTACAAAAGTTTGAGAACCACTGATATAGAAGATAGAAGATGAGGGTTGGAAGAGACCTCAGGAGGTCATCTAGTCCAACCCTCTGCTCAAAGCAGGACCAACCCCAACTAAATCATCTCAGCCAGGGTTTGTCAAGCCGGGCCTTAAAAAAGCTCTAAGGATGGAGATTCCACCACCTCCCTAGGTAACCCATTCCAGTGCTTCACCACCCTCCTAGTGAAACAGTGTTTCCTAATATCCAACCTAGACCTCCCCCACTGCAACTTGAGACCATTGTTTCTGTGCATACTGTGTAGGCCATAGTATAGGTCTGATCATAGCAGCAGCCTGACCAATCTTTTTGTTCTGAGTTTGTACAGTGCCTAGCACAATGGGGCCCTCATCCATGACCGGGGCTACAACAATGCAAATAATAAAAAATAAAATAATTATTAATAGTAGTTGCCATATTAGAGCTGATCGAATGATGGAAAAATTATTTACTGATAATTATTCGTGGGAGAGGGAAAAGAAAAAAATTGCAAATACCTGCAATACATTAGTCACCCAGCTCTATCTGGTCTCCTGTCTCCCATAGCAGCCAGCATCAGATGCTCTAGAGGAAAGTGTAAAACCCCTATAATTGACCTTTAAGCAATCAAATGCCCATACGGGAAGCTTCTTCCTAATCTTTTCATTAGTGGTTGACTCACTCACTCACTCACTCATGCCCGTCACCCCAATCGGGGTATGGGCCGCCAACCACAGATCTCCAGACTTATGCCGAAAAGATTCAGTGCTTACATCCTTTATATACTGTTATCCTTTCTTACATAACTGTGATGTTATTCATATAAATGTCTAATGCTTTTCTGAATCCTACTAGTTTCTTGGCCTCAATGATATCCCAGGGCAGTGAGTTACGGCAGATACAAGATTCTAATCCTACCACTGGTCTTTTCCTAGAAACTGAAACCCTGGGGTAGTAATGGCTGTGATGCTAGCAATGAACAGCCCTTGACAAGCACTGAATGCTCTCAACTTCCTGGGATTTGAAAGCATCAGCATCTGGCAGCATCTCTCCTCCTTCCTTGCCTGCCTAGCTAATATAATCTAGCAATGCAGTACTCACTGTGCAGCACTCATTGCCATAGACGCTCAACACCTCTATCCTTCAGCTGCCTCTATTTGATGCCCACATTGTTGTATTATCTATCTTTATAGCCCCTGACCCTGTAGGATCTCCATGCTGCTAGACCCATGCCCCTACACAACACCCCATTGAAGTCAAAGGGGTTCCATGTGCGTGTCAGGAGTCATAAGAACATAAGAATGGCCATACTGGGTCAGACCAAAGGTCCATCCAGCCCAGTATCCTGTCTACCGACAGTGACCAATGCCAGGTGTCCCAGAGGGAGTGAACCTAACAGGTAATGATCAAGTGATCTCTATCCTGCCATCCATCTCCACCCTCTGACAAACAGAGGCTAGGGACACCATTCCTTACCCATCCTGGCTAATAGCCATTAATGGACTTAACCTCCATGAATTTATCTAGTTCTCTTTTAAACCCTGTTATAGTCCTAGCCTTCACAACCTCCTCAGGCAAGGAGTTCCACAGGTTGACTGTGCGCTGTGTGAAGAAGAACTTCCTTTTATTTGTTTTAAACCTTCTGCCCATTAATTTCATTTGGTGGCCCCTTATATTATGGCAACAAGTAAATAACTTTTCCTTATTCACTTTCTCCACACCACTCATGATTTTATATATCTCTATCATATCCCCCCTTAGTCTCCTCTTTTCCAAGCTGAAAAGTCCTAGCCCCTTTAATCTCCCCTCATATGGGACCCATTCCAAACCCCTAATCATTTTAGTTGCCCTTCTCTGAACCTTTTCTAATGCCAGTATATCCTTTTTGAGATGAGGAGACCACATCTGTATGCAGTATTCAAGATGTGGGCATACCATGGATTTATGTAAGGGCAATAAGATATAAGAATAAGTCCATCCTTTCTGAGGTTGTTGTAAAATTTGGGCCTTAGATTGTCTGCTCTTCAGGGCAGGGACGGTATCTTCTAAGAAGTCCATAAAGCATAACAACACACAGATGCTGCTACATCCGCAATAAAATATCACAATGAATGGATCAAGCTCTGGTTTATTTATTTAAGAGCGTTTTCAACATTCTTTCTTTGTGTTGGGGAAAGATCTTTGTCATGTATTTCACTGAGTGGCATTTAAAATCTCCCTAGTTCTATCCATCTCTGTCTGCATAGAGCTCAGCTCCCACACAAAGTTGACTCTGGTCACACTGTATTCCAGGGATACTCTATCTAGACCATTTGAATGAAGGAAGGCTAAAATTGATGAGCGGATATTTGCAAATTCCTTTCACTGACAACAGAAACGGGCTTAAAAGCCTAAATAAATAAATTGGCTGTGTGTTCAGGATTCCAATTCCCCAAAGTCAGTGACATTTGGATCTAGTTTTGGTTCAGGAAATTGGGGTTTTGCAAAATTAGAATCCAGGTTTGGATTTTGAATGCCTCGAAGTTCCAAAGTGTCACAAACTCCTGTGATTGTGTCGTGAGTCTCATGATATTTGCTGTTTGTCTTAAACACCCAGCTCCTGGAGACATGCAAATATGCGAGACTCTTTTTAAAATGTTAAGTTTTTAGCATTTGTGATTGCAGAGAAAAGCTTGAAAATGTGATGCCTAAAAGCTCAGAAACCAGAAGGCAAATAAAAAGAATCCAATATGTATTATCATTTTTAAAACTCATGAGTTTTTGGGGCCTGAGTCATGATTTTTGAACACCTGGGATCAGTAATACTGGGGTCGAGAGGATCCAGGGATTTCTCCCTTAATCACAAGTCAGGGGAGCGATCTTCCCACAAAAGGGGAGGGCCAGGAAGCAGGAGATTGTAGGGGTTTAAGGCTCAAATCGACAAAGGTATTTAGGCTCCTTAGTACCATTGATTTCAATGAGAGAGACAAGGTAGGTGAGGTGATATCTTTTATTGGACTAACCCAGACCTGAAGAAGAGCTATGGACTGATTTCAATGGAACTTAGGAACCAAAATGCTTTTGTGGGTCTAGAATGTTGGGAATTCATTAGAGAGATTGTGTAATTCATGTGGAAGTGTTATGCAGAGCAAGTCAGCAGACTGTGGAATCAGTAATTAGACAGAGATGGCTACAGTGGTTTGGGCCTGTCATCAGGTTACCCTGGGGCAAAAGCTCCAGGTACATCTTAGATTGGATCCCATCTGGAGGGAAGAGAAGGCATGGTGGACACGGGATGACCTATCAAGAAGGATGCTGCTGTCATGGAAACAATTTATGATGGAGTCAGACATCTTGCTCCAGACGGACAGCAGTGGGAGAAATGGGTTCCCTCCTGTGCCTGTAGGCACAGGAGACTCTAAGGCCTGGTCTACACCTGAAACTTAAGTCGACCTAGCTACATTGCTCAGGGCTGTGAAGCATCTCACGCCTTGTGCAGCATAATTAAGTTGACCTAAAACAATTGTATACGCAACTAGGTTAATGGAAGAATTCTTCCATTGATCTAACTACCACCTCTCAGGGGTGGATATACTACAGCAATGGAAAAACTCCTTTTCCATCGCCGTAGTGTCTACGCTACAGCAGTGCAGCTGCAGCTGTGACACTGTAGTGCCGGTAACCCTCGCTCCCCGCTGTAGCACTGGTGCAGTGTAGACACACCCTCAGTAACCCTCGCTCCCCGCTGTAGCGCAGGTGCAG
>NW_020664419.1:831712-840753 GCF_002925995.2 Terrapene triunguis | reverse complement strand
GCAGGTGCAGTGTAGACGCACCCTCCTCTTTACTCCCCTTATGCTCCTCCCAAGCCCTGTCTCCTTGTCAGGGAGGCTCCCCGTACTAGGGATGGATTTGGAGGCTTCCCCCTATGACAAGGGGGGAGGGAGGATCTGGCTCAGTGCCCCCCTGGGAGGCTACTCCCCTTAATCCGGGGGTGGGGGTGGAGATGAGAGGGCCCTGGAGCGCCCTCCGTGTGGGGCCGGAACGGTAGTTCCCCGGCTCCTTGTTTCCCGCCTCCGCGGGGGGGAAGGTTACACAAACGGGACCAAGATGGCGGCGCCCAGCGCTGCTGCCCCGGAGAGCGAGGAGGGGCCCGGGGGTAAACCGAAGTCCCCAGCCGTCACCCCGCAGAAGATCCGGGAGCTGATAGACGGGGGGATCGCCCCGGAGGAGCCCGGCCTGGAGGGGTGAGCGGGGATCGGGGGGGCGGGGGGAGGGACATCACAGCTGCCCCTGGGTCATCTCCCTGGTTACCCCCCTTGGCACCTGCGTTGGGCCCAGTGGCGGGGGGGCTGCAGCCCCCCCACAGGGTCAGCCAGGCCCCCAGCGTGGGCCCCGTCACGGCCTCATGGGCCCAGACAGGCGAGGCGTCCCTCTCAAGCCGGGCTGGAGTGAGGGCCCCCGGGTGGTCCAATCCCTCGCGGTCCGGGGGGATGGACCTGGCAGAGGCTTTAGGAGCATTGTAGTCCGAGGCCTCTCGTTTGCCTGGCCAAAGGCAGGCGTCTGCCCGTTCAGCCCTGGCATCTCGGAGGAGGCCGGTGTTTGCCTTGCGATGGGCCCTAGTGTCGCTGCCACGTTGTCAGGACAGCCCTTTGGTTGGGTCCAGTCAGTGGTGAGCTCCCAAAATCCTAAGAACCGGTTCCCTACCGGGTCCCCGGCAGCACTTTGGCGGGGGGCCTTCACTCACTCCGGGTTTTCAGCGGCATTTCGGCGGCAGGTCCTTTACCCGGAGCGAGTGAAGACCCCTCCCCCCACACCACCGAAGTGCCGCTGAAGACCTGGTAGGGAACCGCGCAGTGAGTACAAGCCCCACATGCCTGTCTTCCCCCCCCCCCGACCACTACCCAACTCGCCCCGCTCCCTGTCTTCTGACACCCCCCCTCCTGAGACCCCCCACCCTAACGACCCCCCAGGATCCCACCCCCTGCCCAACTCGCTCCGCTCCCTGTCCCCTGACTGCCCCAACCCCATCCACCACCACCCCGACAGACCCCCAGAACTCCCACACCTACCCAACCCCCCTGTTCCCCATCCCCTGACCGGCCCCCCCCCGAACCTCCGCCCCCTCCAACCGCTCCCTGCCCCTTATCCAATCCCTCCTCCCAACCCTGGTTCCCTTACTATGCTGTTCAAAGTGGCAGGAGCTGCAGAGCTGCCCAGAGTGCTGGCGCCAGCGGCGCGGTGCGCTGGGGCTCTGCGAGGGGGGGGGAAGCGGGGGAGCCTCCCCTGCTGGGAGCTCAGGCGAGCCGGACAGGACGGTCTCACCCGCCGGCCCCTTTAACAACCGGTTCTACACCGACTTCTAAATTTAACAACCGGATCTTGCGAACCGGTGCGAACTGGCTCCAGCTCACCACTGGGTCCAGTTTGCACAAGCCTTTGTGTTTACAGCAGCTGACTCTCAAGTGGATTTCTTTTCCCATTGAGAATCAAAATTGACGCCCTGTGTGGCTAGACTTAAGCACAGCCCCGGTTATGAGTGGTGAGGAAGTGTAGGAGCTGAAGATGGCCCCCAAGTTTTTTGGCTGGGGTGACATGGAGGGTTGTGGTATTTTTTAAAGGTGACCAAGAATGGGTGGAGTGGGGAAGGTTTCAGAGAGGATATTAAAAGTCCAGATTTGGCAAAAAGTTAATTTAAAATTGACAGCAACGTATCAAGTAGGTGAAGTCTATGTACCAGGCTCTGATGTGGAATTGGATGGAGGCTCACAAACGAAGAAAAAGGTTTGTAATTCATCAGTGAAAAGTTGGTGGTTGAAACCATCTAGCAAGAAGATCTAAAGGGAGAAGAGGCCAAGACAAGGGGGGACTCTCACATGGAGAGGGGAGGAGGAAGACCTACCAAAGGAGTTGTCGAAAGGAAAAATTAGAGAAATAGGAGGAGAACCAGGAGAGGACAGAGTTATAGAAGCCAACAGAGCACAAGATTTTAAGGAGGGTGTTATTGGTGGTGTCAAAAGCAGCACAGGCTCAGTGAAGGCCTCTGGGTGCTACCATAAGGAAATATTAAATAAGAAATTCACACTTTTTCTTTTACAATGCCTCACAGTCTTTTTTTCACCCCAGAAGCTAATGTAGCCTCGAGATGGGAAGAGAACAGTGTCGTCTTGCTCACAGTCTTGTGCCCTGTCATAGAATCCTAGAACTGTAGGACTGGAAGGGTTGAGGTTGAGAGGTTATCTAGTCCAGTCCCCTGCACTCAAGGCAAGACTATGTAGTAGCTAGACCAGGGGTTCTCAAACAGGGGATTGGGACCCCTCAGGGGCTCATGAGGTTATTACATGGGGGGTTGTGAGCTGTCAGCCTCCACCCCAAACCCCACTTTTCCTCAAAAGTTTTTTTTCTCTTACTTAATTGGCCTCTCAGAGTTGGTAAGACAACTCCCACCTGTTCATGCTCTCTGTATGTGTGTATATATATCTCCTCAATGTTTCACTCTATATGCATCCGAAGAAGTGGGTTGTAGCCCACGAAAGCTTATGCTCTAATAAATTTGTTAGTCTCTAAGGTGCCACAAGTACTCCTGTTCTTTTTGCGGATACAGACTAACACGGCTGCTACTCTGAAACTTTTCCTCCAGCATTTATAATAGTGTTAAATATATAAACAAGTGTTTTTAATTTATAAGTGGGGGGTTACACTCATAATCTTGCTATGTGAAAGGGGTCACCAGTACAAAAGTTTGAGAACCACTGAGCTAGACCATTCCTGACAGATATTTGTCTAACCTGTTCTTAAAAATTCCAATGATGGAGATGCCCCAGTCTCCTTAGGCAATTTGTGCCAGTGCTTAACTATCCTGATAGTTAGAAAGTTTTTCCTAATGTCCAACCTAAACCTCCCTTGCTGCAATTTAAGGCACTGAATCATGCTGCTCCATTGCAAAGTTCTCAGATTTAGTATCCGTTTTCCATATTACTTCACCAGATTTGGGAAAGAGGTGGGGGAACCCTCATGGCAAATGCATATCACCAGCTATTACTGATCAGTGTCAGGAGCTTGAGCGCTGATGTTTAGTGTACATCTTTGTTCCATTTTCTCTTAATTGGCCTTTGTTTTGTTATCACTTCTTAGAATCTGGGGTTTGTAGGGCTTATGGAAGAAATTTGTTTGGAGGTTAAGCTTGAAGGGTGAGATTGGTAGAGGTGTTGTGGTAATATGCATTTTTCTAGAACATTAATGAAATCTTTACACAGAGGGCAAAGGGACTTTGCTTGCTGACCTGTTGCTTTATTTTAGAAAGGACACATCTGCCTTGTCAGAATCAACTAATGGCTCTTCACAAACGGATGCTCTTCCTTTTGAGACAACTAGTAAAGAAGCCTTCTTCAGCAGAGTAGAAACGTTTACTATATCCTTTTTGGTGCTGAGCTTTCTGTATCAAAAGCTGACCTACCCCCTGCACTCCCGCCAAAAACCAACCCAGAATTTCTCCTGTCAGTCAGTCCCCATGCGTGTCTCTTCACCCAGCCACTCCGTTTCTTAAAAGGTGGAAACGGTGTCCTTCAATAAAGACCCAGGTGAATTGTTTGGTTGGCCCAAGTATTTAGCTGAATACAGTTGTGATGTCTCTGTATTGTTGTCCTTAACATGAGCACTCTTTGAAGTGGGCAGGCAAACCTCATGAGCTGTCCCCCCTGATATGTGCCAAATATGGATGGACCAATATAGAGAGTGACATGCTGAAGTGCTCCAGCTGCCAGGCCTTCCTCTGTGCAAGTTTGCAGCTGGCATTTGACTTCAACAAGTGTACGTACCACAGTCTCTCCGTACGGCTGATCGCTTTGTTCCTAATCTGGAAATAAAACTACAGATTTCACGGCAAAGGGCCTAGAGCAGGCACCTAAATTCATACTTGGGCATTTACATTTGGTATTTTCTCTGGAAGCTGGGGCCTCTCTGAAAATGGAGCCGCTTGTTTAGCATGTTTAAGTTCATGCACCCAAGTTTAAAAACACCCTTGGGTTTTAAAGATCATAAAACCTCCTGCTTGAGGGCATCAACTGAGCTCTACTACCAGGGGCTGGGAAGAGATTTCCCGAGGGGCAGATTATTCCACTGCAGGGTTACTTGCACCATCTCCTGAAGCAGCTGGTAACTGACCACTGCAGGGACGATCTTTTTGTTCCGTGCTTGGACAGCGCCTAGCACAAAGGTATCCTGGTCCTTGCGTCGGGCTCCCAGATGCTATGGCCATACAAATAATAATGGGCCACTGCTCTGAGCCAGTCTGGCATTTCCTTTGTAACAAAGAATTTATGGGGAATTGTTAGCAGTTATAAAGTGAACATAACAGGTAGAGAGAGTTTGTTGTTTTTTCTAGTCTAGCAACCAATCTCAAGTTTTTCCCTTAGCCTTGGAGTACGATGGTTTCACCGCCCTTTAACTTGCTCTCCTTCCCTGTACATTCCTTTGCCTGGAGACCATATTAACCCACACCCACAATTGAAACTGGTGCTTTCAGCTTCTTTTGGTCAAGCAAACGCTTCCGGCCAGTGATTCTCTCTCCTTTTTGTGGCTACTATGGAGATGAATACATCAGCGTGTGATAAATAACAATAATTTATCCATTCGTATCACTTTGCTTTAAATAAGTAACTGATCTTGTTATTTGCATGTCCACTAGGGGGCATATAATTGGTTGCATAACACATACCAACACTTGGATTACTAATGATGTCTGATTGAGGCAACTTGTGGTTGTGTTTTATCATGCGTCTCTTTTCGGCCCTTTTTTTTTTTTTCCCCCAGTTTCATTCAGACTGTTGACCCCTCATTGTTAATTAAATAGTCACTTTAAGTAGCTACTGGTCAAATTAGTGTATTGATAATAGTACCTGCTTAGAATCATATATTCTTTGTATTACTGTAGCATCTCCAACGGTGCTAGGCGCTGTACAAACACAGAACAAACAGGTGATCCCTGCCCCACAGAGTTTACAATCTAAGTAACTTGAGGCGATCAAAGCACAGGGTAGAATTTTTTCATTTTATTACTAAATGACTTGGTTCTGTGGGCAGGAGAGGGGGAGGGGTTTGATCAACTTAAAAGGAGAATTAAATGTATCCTTAGCCAAGTCCCCATCACCTGGATTGGCAAACTCCAACGGTTTCATGGTGACCACTTGGGAGCAATGTGCCAAAGGAGTGGGAGGGTTTGTGGCTGCAGGGAGGTGGAATAGGTTTTGCCTGGCTGAGAATGTCCCCTTCTTTCCCTCGTAACCCGCCCTGCTCCCCACTGCTGCTGGTTCCTGACTGCTCCCTCAGAGCATGAACCAGTGTGGGAAGAGAGAGCAAGGATGAAGGTAAGACAGGGCAGGGAGAAATGAGTGTGGGGCCCAATAGAGTTATCTGCAGGGAAGAAGAGCTGGTGGGGCAGAGAGTATGAGGCAGTCTGCCCCCAACGGGATGGGGTTCTGCTATAGGACGAGGGGAAAGGAACGGGAGGTGGTTTAAGATGAGACGTTAAATCTTCAGTCAGTAACTGTTCAGGGTTTCTGCTGGGCAGATTTGTATGCAGCCATCCATGCAAATATCAGTCAAAATGACACCACCTTAGACATTAGAGCTATGGACACCCTGTTAGCTCTCCTCCAGCCATCCCTCTGCCAGTGCGGTGTCTTCTCCTGAGCTTTGTCCAACTAGATTGAAATGTCCCACACGCTTCCTGTGGAAGATTATCCCGCAGCTACCTAGCTTTCAGTGCTGTTTGCCTTTCAGACAAGGAGAGGTGTGCGGCGCTGAAGAAAGCTTTGTGTACTGCCCACGAGAAGTTCTGTTTCTGGCCAGACAGCCCCTGCCCAGGTAGGTGTCACTACGTCCAACCTGGGCAACAGTCCAAGAATATGCTCTTTCTTCCTTTCTGGTCTGACTGCCCTCTCCTTTTGTATTGGCCTTCTCATAGCATTGCCTTCAGTAGCACCTACCTACGAGGTTGTTACAGTCCCTTTTTACAGAGAGAGATGACTGTTAAAAACTATAATCGGGATGTGGAGGGGATTGCATGACTTAGGGCATGTGTAAAGGGTTAGATAATTTATCTTTTTTACAGCCCTCACTTCACTAGGAAGTTGAGCCACGTTTCAGCAATGGATCAGGCTTAAAGGTGACCTGAAAAAGAACAAAATTGTAGGTCCATGCTCCTTTTTGTGCTTGGCCTTTTAATGGCAGGAAGACCCTTATTTTTAATTTGGCATCACTGATGCCTGTTCTCTCTCTCTCTGTGAAATGACGAGAGGGCAGGGATCTGCATCGAAACTGAAGCCTCCTGCTTTTTGCTTCCTAATAGATCGCTTTGCTGTTTTACTGGTTGGCGAGCCCATAGCCCTCGTCAGTGACTTCCTGGATCGCTTTCAAAGCCTGTGTCAGCTAGAACTTCAGCTGCCCTCTCTGAAACCAGAGGATCTGAAAAATATGGTGAGTTTGTGCTCACCATTGGGAGAAGTGGGAAAGGTCAGATGAAGATGCCAGGCACTATCTAAATCCATATAAAAATGACAGTAAGGTTGAGACGTCAGAAGCCAAGAAAGGCTAAAGTGACAGTTGCCTGGGTAACCTTAGCTCTGCCCCTTGCGCATGCATCGTCCTACAGTTTTAATAGTCTGCATGAGTAACCTGAGGCGCTCGCTGATGTTTGAGCGCTTCATTTTGCAACCGCAGCGTTCTCCTAACAGAGGTTTTGGTGTGGAATTTCCTAAGGTTTTTTAAAGACGGTTTTCAAAATTGTGTCCAGTAATTGCACAGTTTGGGGAGGCAGCCCCCGAAAGTGGGTTTACATGTCCCAGTGTTGCAAATGTGCATAAAGATGTCAGCAGCCTCCGGTTCCCACTGCTTCATGTGGAAACGCTTCATGGGAAGGAGACGGGGGACTCCTTTTTGTACAGCATGCCCTTAGCTGCAGAGGGAAGGAGGCCAGCCCTACCAGCAGACCCTCACCTCATTAACAGTTACTCGCATTAATCAGTGAGGTGTCCTGAGCAGGAAGTAGCCACCAGCCTTGTCTCGTTAGCTGCAAGGTGATTGTAAGATAGAGCGACCAGAAAGTCGCAGCCTATAAACTCTCATCTTCTAATGGTTGCCCAGAGCACTGGGTCTAGTGCCCATCAGCCATGTACCAAGGCCCATTGCTATAGTCAGGTGTTTGGTTGTCTCTCAATATGACACCAGGGTGGAACTTATTTGCTGGAACCAAGGGTTCATCAGTTGGTTGGAAAGGAATAACAGTGGAGATGGTTGACTTAGCTACCTCCATGGATAGCATATATATTGGCTTAGGTTTAAAAGCCATAAGGGGCGTGGGCAATAGGTGTTGCCAAGGCAATGGGCACTGAGCACATTTCTGTATCCCATCTGTGTCCTTCCTAATGTTCTGTTCTGAAAAGGGCCTCCCCGACAATGGGACCCTGGGGCTCCTTCCTCATTGTGTCTCAGTGATTCCCCATCAGTGTACTCAGTTTACACACACACACACTGCCCCCGCCCTTTGGGATCTGAGAGTCAAGCTGGGTTCATTCTGGCTCCTGCATCCTCGCCAGTAACGAAGATTCTGCAAGCCACATTCCACTTTCCATTTCACCTGTGCGGCCTTCTGGGGGGTGGAGGTTAGTCCGGCGATCAGAACTTAGTTCATGATTCTGTTGCTCGTGCATGAGGCAGGATAGAATCCATCCCCCTCTCTGTGTTGGTTCTGAAGAGCTAAGAGGAGTAGAACCTTACAACAGTCGCTAACGTCAGCAGCCCTGATTCTGAAAACACCCAGGGAACCCATCTGAGGAGTAAGAAGGTGACATTTTTTCCCATAGCCACTTTCCTGATTGCAACATTGTAATCATTTATTTGTAGTACAGTAGTGCTGAGATCAGAGCCCCGCTGTGCTAGGTGCCATACAACTAGAGACAGTCTTTGCTCCACGTGTGCCCCGTGTATTGGAACTCTGTTTGAGGGAGCCCAAGCATGGCTCCTGACCCTCCCAAACCGTGACTGAGTCATGTGTCCTTTGCAGTCCTTGACAGAAGATAAAATCAGCCTTCTCCTGCATCTGATCGAGGAGGAACTCGAATGCAAAACCGAAGGGGAGAAAACACCGATGAAATTGGGCTCTGACCTCTTTCAAGTACATGTCCCCGCCTGCATCCTGGCCCTCTGCGGCTGGGCTTACAGGTCAGTAGGCGACTAATCTCGGACGGTGAAAGCTAAAATGCTGTTTGTAAATATCAGAGACACACTTCAAAATGTAGGTAGCACTTTGCTAAAATTTGCTATGAAACCTGTCAGAAACTGAGGGGGCTGGAGCACAAAGGACTGTCCTCTCCAATATTGCCTCTCTAGGGCCTGAGCTTCCAGTGTTTAAAAAGTGTCAGCCTCTAGCTCAGAGGTTGGCAAACTACGGCCCGCGGGCCACGTCCTGCCAGGCCCTTGAGCTCCCGGCCGGGGAGGCTAGCCCCCGGCCCCTCCCCCGCTGTCCCTCCTCCCCCGTAGCCACGCCGCCACGCGGGCAGCGCTCTGGGTGGCAGGGTTGTGCACTCCTGCCGAGCAGCGCGGCAGCGTGTCTGGCTCCCGGTGGTGCAGCTGCCAGACATGCTGCTCTGAGCGGCATGGTAAGGGGGCCGGGGCCGAGGGGTTGGATAAGGGGCGGAGGGTCCCGGGGGACAGTCAGGGGACAGGAAGCAGAGGGCGGTTGGATGGGGCAGAGGTTCTGGGGGGCGGTCAGGGAACAGGTGGGGTGTTGGATAAGCGTGGGAGTCCCGGGGGGCCTGTCAGGGGGCGGGGGTGTGGATGGGGGACGGGGAACGGGGGG
>NW_020664419.1:777541-831612 GCF_002925995.2 Terrapene triunguis | reverse complement strand
GGGGGGGCCTGTCAGGGGGCGGGGGTGTGGATAGGGGTCAGGGCAGTCAGGGGACTGGGAGCAGGGGGGTTGGATGGGGGTGAGGTCCTGGGGGGCGGTTAGGGGTGGGGGGTCCAGGAGGGGGCGGTCAGGGGACAAGGAGCAGGGGGGGTTGGATGTGTCGGGGGTTCTGAGGGGAGCAGTCGGGGTGGGAAGTGGGAGGGGTCAGATGGAGGTGGGGCCAGGCTGTTTTGGGAGGCACAGCCTTCCCTACCCGGCCCTCCATACAGTTTTGCAACCTCAATGTGGCCCTTGGGCCAAAAAGTTTGCCCACCCCTGCTCTAGCTGCTGTGGTTGCAAAGAAAACCTCCAAAACCATGAAGTGAAGTAACTGATGCAGAGATAGACATCTGCCTGAGTTTGCAGAGAGCCTGAAACAATAGCTCTGAGCTGTCAACTGCCCCATTAACTTAGATGCCAATGATGCTATTTCAAATAAACGTCAACACTGTTGATTATTTCACTGCTCATCAAAGCATGAAAGAAAGGAAAGGAAGGACCATGCAAAGAGCTAACTGAGGTGTGTGTGCAAGTTGGTGCATAGATTAAAATGTGTAGACTTTTAACAGTGCATGGCGGGGGGGTGTGATTGGTTTCCCGGAAGTGGGAGCTCAGCTTTCAGAAGTTTGGGGAACACTGAACTAAATGTTTAGTCTATCAAATACGTCTGTTTGTTCTAATAATCAGTATCAGTTTTGAGGAATTGCCTAGATTTGTTCCTGACTTTCTCTCCTCACCCCATTCTACCCTGCCTCCAACACACAGCCCTTCGTCAGGGTCCATGCACCTCCCGGTGATCACGTGTTCCCGCTGCATGAGGAAGGTGGGGCTGTGGGGTTTCCATCAGATTGAGTCTTCCATGGTCGAATTGGACTCTTCCTTTGGATTCAGCAGCACTCCCACCACGCCCACAGAGGCACGCTCGGACCGAGCCCCACTGGTGCCCACGTCTCCCCGCAGGATGATCACGAGGAGCCAGGACACAACGTTTCCTCCGGGCTCGGAGCAGGTACGCTTCGCCTCTCTTGCTCGGAGAGGTCCCTCCAAGTTTCTTTGGGAGGGAGGTTTGGAGAGAGATGGAGACACCTAGCAAAGCTGTGTGCGCTGAAGCCCTGTGGCCTTGTGAAAAGGCCTGTAATTGTGATGTGTATGGAAGGCCTTCGTGGCAGTGTATTTACTATCCCAGCATCAGACGTGCTGTTTATATGGCGCTAGATGTCCGTCCTAGGGAAGGAGAAATGTCTGGGCCAGCGTGATGGTCTAGTGACAGCCCCCTGTGTTGCCACTCATGGGATCTGGGTTTGGGTCCTGCCAGGTGAGTTAGGAGTGCTGCAGCAGAAAAGACGCGTGGGCTTATCACGGTCTAGAGACCCCCCTCTCCTTTGGTCAACTGAAGCCACATCCCTGACTGCCGAGAGCTCTAGGCAGCCCCCCACCAGCGCGTTGGCTTGCTGGGGTGGAGCTCCCTGCGTAGATCTGAAATTAGAACGTCCCTTGTGGGAATGTTAAAGCGACATGGTCAGGTAGTTTAAGGCCAGGCAGGGACTTACCTTAGCGCTGTCGTAATCCTGCTGGAAAGCAGCCTCCAAGTGCCAGCTGGTGGGGATGGGGGGAGGCTGTGGGAATCAAGCATTTTGCTGAGAGGTTAAATCCCCCAAATGCCCACTGTCCTGGCCTGGGTGCTAGACAAGAGCCTGGGCTCGGTTGTGATGAACATGCCGGGGACTCTTTATGTAGGCCACTGAACGTGGACAAAACCCAGTGGTTTTCTCTGGCGCCCAATTCCAGAAACTAAACGTAGCCTGTGCTGCCTGATCACATGGGGTCTCCCTAAATTCTGGCCTGGACTCTGCAGGTAGGGAAGTGGCTGTTGACTATATTACAGCACCGTGCTCCGCGGCTACTCCAGATTTGCACCAGTGTAACTGGGATCAGGATCTGGTCCCAGGCGGGTACTTGTGGTGGATTTCTGATTGACGGCACGGTCGCTGGCAGCATCCTTTTGCCATTGCCCCCAGGGAAGATGGCTCCTTGTTTGATCCAGATCTGCAGACACGAGCATTCTTTCCAGTGGAACCAGGTTCCAATTCCCAAGCACCGATTCCCAAGCGTCTCTTTAAGCTGGTTATTGAGACTGTCGTGGAAAAAGTCACCCGCGCATTGATTTTAGTTCACAGACTCAAGCCTGAGGCCAGTTTATTGCAATACGTACCAACGCGTTGGGGTAGCAGTCCGAAAACTACCACACCCGATCACAGCTCACAGGCTGCCTTTATTCCGTCAAACCGCAAGCATAGTACAAATAATACGTCATTTGCGTGAAATAAGAGTTGGGGTCTGTCCCTTTTTCCCGGTACCTTCCTCATTATTTTACGAGAATTGGGTACCTATTGGGTGGGGGGGTTTCTTGGTGGTTTCCGCCGTGGATGGTACTTGGCACCAGTTGGAATGCTTTTCTCGGCAAGGTACGTATTATTTTTCCGGGGTTTTACGGTTAAGGGCATAGGGGTTTATCACGGGACGCCCAAAGAAGATCTATGATTGGCTAGTTTGGCCGTTAGCTGGAATTACAGGGTGCTCAGAGAAGTTGCATTTAGTCACTTTGCATTCAGCTATTGCTTCACACAAGCGGTTATTATATTTCATCAGCCATGAACATATTTCATTAGTGCTGCTGCTGGGGCTTTTTATTCTTTCCCTCCTTGTTCCCCCCCCCCCCCCCCCCCCCCCGGTCATGACCCTTGACCGAGTTTGGCAGGAGGCTGTGTCACTTAGCCTCGTTCAGGCTTGTGGCCTGCAGGGCGGGCCTATATGACGAGTCTTCGCCGATGTTCTGATCGGTGCAAGGGAGGCCAGCCAGGCCTATTCCCCCACAATACTTGCCGCTGGTGCCTGTGCACTCAAGGCAGCTCTCCCTCAGCCCGGGCTCCGTCGCGCTGCCGTGTTTCCAATCTCGCCGCTTTTATGGGGCGACCCCCTGCAGGCCCGTCCTTTCATCCCTGTCTTGTGGGATGGCATGAAAGGGAGCTTTGGTGCCGTTATCAAGGCCAGGTTCACAGCGCAGCCCCAGCTTTGTTGCTGCAGAGTAACAGGGGGATGAAACTGCAAAATCAGCAGGACTGAAAGATGTCCTGATAAATCGGGGAGCATCGTGTGCTGTGAGCACCGATCCCTCTCACCCATGCAGATTTCTGAAGCTAGGTTCCTGGGCGAGACCACTGGGGAAGAGGAGGAAGGGGTTACTTCTGTCTCTTTTTAAAGGGGACGCAGTGCCGGTGGGAGGTGCCTGACTGTGGGCCCCACAGGCTGGAATTTTCTCTACGGCCCAAACTTTCCAAAGTGGCCATCGACTGCCTGCATTTTAGGCCAGGTTTGCCAAAGTGCTGAGCACCCGCAGCTCTCAGTGACTTACTCGGAGCTGCAGGTGCTCAGCGCCAATGAGAATCCGCCCCCGCAGGGTCTCCGAAATCCAGGCACCTCCATCACTGCGGCTTTTGAAAATGTTGGCCTCTGGCTATTTTTATTTATAGACACCTCTGGGGCGGTCAAGATCCCGCAGTGAGTCAGGGGGAATAGGCCCCCAACGTGCGCTCGGTCCGTCATCCCAGAGCTACCCCTGAAAATTCAGCGAGCAGGCTAGTTCTGGGAGTGGTTAGTGGAGCAGCAGTGTACTGCCCCACGGGGGCAAGGTCTACGTCTCACTCTTCCATCGATTTCCCGGCCAGAAGGGACCATTGTTATCCTCTGGTCTGACCTCCTGTATAACACAGGCCAGAGCATGTCCCTAAACTAATTCCGAGAGCAGATCTCCGAGAAAAACATCCCATCTTGATTGTAAAATTGTCAGTGATGGCGACTCCGCCATGACAAGTTATTCCAATGGTTAATTACCCTCTCTGTCAAAAATGTGCCTTCTTTCCAGTCCGACTGTTTAGCTTCAGCATCCAGGCATTTAATCCCTGTGCTGGGGGGATCTCTCACGCGGCTTTGGACTTGAGCGAGCCCTCTGCCCGCTTTGGGAGTAGCACTGAAGTTATGTCCAGGCCATTGGCGAGGTAGCTGTGGCAATGCCTAGAGGGTGGGGAGAACCCCTTTGTTCGAGAGCCCCAGCGGGTTTTTTGAGGAGTGGGGATGCGAAATACTGTCGTTTGCTCAGGGAGTCTGAAGGCTAGCGGCGTTCAGTTACCCGGGGATGAGCGTTGAATGAATCCCAGGGTGTTCTGTAGCACCCATCTAAACGCTCATTTCCTGGCTGGGTGGTGGTTGGGTTTTGATGCATTTTTACGATTGCACGCCCTAGGATCAGTCACTCACATCACTGTGTTGACTCTGCAGAAAGCGCTAAAACCCTTACCCCGGGCACAGCGCCACCTCCTGTGAGGGAGGAAGTATGACAGCTAGTCTCAGTGCAGCACTTCCACCTCTCCTGCAATGGTGCTGGCACCAGAGGTCCGGAAGTCTCAGCAGGGCCTGGCAGGTGGAAGGCTCGGGGCAGCAAGCGGTGTTTGTTATGGGCAGTGGCCTGTGCCGTCTTTCGTCCCGCCCACATGGGTATTTTCAGGCTGGTTGTCTGGGGCCAGCCCTGGGAAGGTGCTCTCAGAACAAAGCTCTCCCCAAAAGCGTAGGGTCTCGTCAGGCTGCACTTGGGTAGGACTGGCTGTGTATGGATCGGTTGGACTGGGGGAGAGAGGTAAGTGATGTGCCAGCCACTCGCCCTGGATCTGCTCCCTACAGCGCCTAAACAGGCTTTCGAGCTGGGGTGTGAGTAGTAATAGGCATGAGGATCTGCTGTGCTTCGAGTGCAGGTCCCTTCCTCCAGCAGTGAGGAAGTGCTGGTGACCATAGGAACTCTGCTAGCTAGTGCTGTCCATCAGGAGCTAACTTTCCCCTCCCTCTCCTACCCACTGGTAGCACGAGAAGAGCCCATCCCCCGTGACAGCCCGTATGCGGAGCTGGGATGGCTCGAGCCCCATGGACCGGGCTGAGCCGGAGGCATCAAGCCCATCGCCGAGGAGCCGCCCGGTGACCCGCAGCATGGGGCAGGGGGACAGCGTGGAGGTGCCATCCAGCCCTCACAGGAGAGCCAAGCGGGCGCGCCTCTGCTCTTCCAGTAGTTCGGTGAGTGCCTGGCCACGCGCCAAGGAGAACAACCGAGAGAATTTGCCACTCTCTCAAGAATCCAGGTCAGGTTTTCCCTGCTGCTAGCAAAGTCTTTGCAACTTGCTTCCTCAACCATGTGTTGCTCTGTCCTGGCTCCATCCCCTGAAGCGGAGAGAACATCCATCCATCCACCCACCCACACACACTCTCTCTCTCTCTCTCGTTAGTTTCTATCTTTCTATCCAGTTTGAGGAAATTACACCTTTTTGCCTCTTCTCAAATCTGGCAAAGTCAGATCCTTTTCCAGGCCCAGGAGGGATCGGAAGGAAGGTAATGGGATGTGGGGCCTTTCACACCTCTGGGTTGTGGGTTTGAATCCGGATGGGCCTGGTTGTGATGGGAAGTTGCTTCCCTCTGGCAGCTGCTTGGTGGCCTTCGTGTAACGAATCGGGGTCATGGAGCGGTGTCCTTGGTGGTGGGACAGGTGTCGCCTTATCAAAGCACCATCATCGCGGTGAATTTGCTCCTTTAAGCCTCAACAGAGGGTCCACGGAAGCACTCTAAAGACGGCCCCTCCAGCTCAGGGGTACTAATGGGAGATTTGAGGGGGCTGCTGCAGGGTCCACTGAATTGGCTTCTTTCACTGGCAGTTGTCAGATACTTTCTCCTGGGACAGTCCCGGGCTGCAGGATGGAACCAACCCTTCCCCAGACAGCCCTGGAGATGAATGACACCCATGTCCTGGGTGGGGGTGCTCTGCTGCCCTGGAGAGGGCTCCCCAGCGTGGCTTTGGAGGCTGGAGTTGGGGGTGATTTTAAATCAGTGTCTGACTGTATTATTGTTAATAACGTCTCTTTAAAACAAGTCATCACTCCCCTCCCTGGTTTAGACCCATTCTCCTCTCCTCTCCCTGCAGGACACTTCCACCAGAAGCTTCTTCGATCCCAGCTCTCAACACCGCGACTGGTGCCCTTGGGTCAACCCAGTGCAGGAGAAGGCCGTCTCAGAGGACACCGGTGACCAATCGGAGCTGACATCTGTGAAGGCGGAGCCTGGCTGGCGGGTGGTGCTGAATGTTCTCCTGGCCGCCAGGAAATCAAACAGAGCAGCTGACGCAGAGCTTGTGGTGAGAGCTGAAACCCACCTCAATCTTTGAACCCCCCGATCTCCCAAAGGCCTACTCTAGTTTGCTTCAAACTTGGCATTAAAATTCTACCTTGGGCTGAGATCCTACGTACAAAATTTGGGGCAGCTTGGTTCTGATCTGCCAGAAAGGGTTTTGATCGCTAGTAGCCCTGACTGACACATGCTGCCTGTCGTCTACGTGCCCGTTCAGAAACAGCTGGCGCGTCCTCCACTTTCCAGCTCCACAAACCCACTGACTCAAACTGCCCCAGCTCTGTAAGGGAAAAATTAGCTGGAGCCTGAAGCTGCTAGTAACTTACACAGATGGAGTCTGGTGAGTCTGTCTATCCAGGGGGAAAGTGACGGTGAAACCAGAGCCTGGACAGCGTAGAAGGTGCTGAAGATATTTATAGCGACGCCGTATGCAGCACACATGCGTATATAAATACACCATGTCAGAGAGGGACTGTCAGCATAGCTGTGGAGAGATGCTAGTCTCTATAGAGAAGGTTGAACCTAGCTTCCCATTATAAGCCTGATTTTGACATCGCTACCTCTATCTTAGCCAAAACTGACCCGAGCTACCCCGAAAGAGAGGCATTGTTTGTCAGTTTTACTCCCCCAGACCTCTTGTGTTGGAGAATGACCTTTGTTCTAACTCGGGAGGTGAGGTGGGGTGGGGGTTTCAGCATTTGTCGTTGAAGATTCAAGTGATTTGTATCACGGACAGGATAGCTGGGTGTCTGTCCCAGATGTGCCACGTACAGCTGCCGTCTGGGGAAGCCTCTGGAAGCTGGTAGAGTTTGACAGATAATTTATCAGGATGCTAGAACAAGCGTAGGCTGGAGGCTAGAGCCCAGGCCTGGGAATCAGGAGATCTCAGTTCTATTTCTGGCTCTAACTCTGTCACTCCCCCATTCCATGCCTCAGTTTCCTCTTCAGTAAAATGGGATTATGTAATAAGGGCTAGTGTCTGTAAAGCAAGTGTGACCCTGGGATGAACGTGCCAGTGGTTCTGTCCTGCACTTTTGCTGCCTGTCCTCTCTCCTGGGGCTTTAGAGGGAACCCCCCAGCTGGGCCATTGGCGGGAGGAATAGCTCAGTGGTTTGAGCATTGGCCTGCTAAACCCAGGGTTGTGAGTTCAGTCCTTGAGGAGGCCATTTAGG
Source organism: Terrapene triunguis (assembly GCF_002925995.2). Lineage (NCBI taxonomy): Eukaryota > Metazoa > Chordata > Testudines > Emydidae > Terrapene > Terrapene triunguis. The sequence goes on along the minus strand of NW_020664419.1, from coordinate 824,182 downwards.
AATTTGGGGATTTAGTTGGGGTTGGTCCTGCTTTGAGCAGGGGGTGGGACTAGATGACCTCCTGAGGTCCCTTCCAACCCTGAGATTCTATGATTGGGGTGCGATTCCCCGCTGGAGTGACTTGACCTCTGATTGTCCCCTTGTTTCCTCTTTGTTGCAGAGCATCTCAGTAAAATCCTGCAAGGTGTTCCGGATCTTCCGGCAGTGGGAAGCCACGTGCTCCTCCTGAAGACCCCCGGCCAGGGAACGCCTGCCAGGCAGGCTGCATGGGACATTGGGTTGGATTAGAGAGCTGCTTTGCAGTTGCTTGCCAGGCAGCTCGTGGAGCCGCTCCTCCAGGCCCAGCGAGCAACGGGAGCCCTTTCCTGGGGGATGCAGGTAATTTGGGGGTGCCCAAAGCACGGTGTGAAGGCCACACTCGGCCCTGGCTGTAAACCGCACCCACTGCAGCTCTCAGAGCCGTTGGCTTGGGGCAGCCCCCTGCCGGCTCTGCCTTTCCCCCATCTCCAACCAGAGCAGGCTCCAGGCGGGGAGGATCTTTTCTGCCAAGGAACTACGTCCATTTCATAGATTAGTGCAGCAGACGGGCCGAGGCCTGTCCCTCACTGCACACCATACAGGGGCCTATGAGCCAGGGCCCCGCTGGCTTGGGGATGTGATGACAGGTAGTAATAAAATCTTTCACTGGTTTTTTTTTTTTTTCTTAGCTGTCTGGCGCTCCTTCCTGCGGGGGTGGGGCTGATCAGTGACACGCAGCCTTAGGCCTGGGCAGTCGTACACAGATCTGTTCTGCTGGGATCCCTGCTCCCCACACACGGGCACAGCACCTCCCCCGATTCCCTGCCAGCAGACCTATAGTGGGTGGAGTTCCCCAAGTACCTTTCCTGCTCCACCGCCAGGCTCGGGGTGTCTCGCCAGAAGCTCTGGCACCTCAGAAAGAGCTGGGCTGGCTTTGTCCGCAGGCAGGCACGAGGGAGCTTAGAGGAGGGGGAGGATCCAATCACAGCTGCAGGATCATTTTCTACAAGGCCCCACAGAACCCGTGATGCCTTGACCGCACTTCTGCTGTGCTCACGGTGACCCAGGAATCGCACCGTGAACTTCCAGCCCAGTTTGGCCAACCCAAGAAGTTTGAAGAAGCAGCTGCACATGCAGGAGCTTGTCTCTCCAGCAGGTCAATGCAGAGAAAGAGGAGGCCGTTCTGTAGCCAGAACTGGTTCCCTAAATCTACCCCTGCCAGTGTCTCTTCTTCCCCCCCACTCCTTTCTCTCTGGAAAATAGTTGTAATTCTGAATTCATATCGTGCCACTCATCCCATAGATCCCAGGATGCTTCACATGTTATACCCCCTGGCATCACTAAAACGCAGCTACCTCTGGTGTGGAGCACGGCAGCGAGCCAGTGCAATGCACAACGCTGGCAGAGGCTGTTCAAGGACACTGAGCAAACCCTCTTGAGAAGGAAGTTGCAAGGCTCTCTAATAGCCACACTGCACAGGTTGGACCTCTGCAAATTTCATATCTGCCCTGCATGGAACTCTGCCTTGGAGGATGACAAACTAAGCTAAGATGCCCCTGCTGGGATTCAAACTCCTGCTTCTAGGGAATCTGGGCATGTCCAACTGTCTTGAAAGGCTTTTATAGACTAGTCTATTGACAAGCCCCTTTTGGCCAAGGCTAGATGTGCCCTTGATGTATCCCCGGGTGCCCCCTGCAGCTGTCATGTCTGTTCTTTAGTCCAGCTGTGGATCAATCAGAATATGGCTTAGGTGCAAAGGAGATATACCTATCCTAGAACTGGAAGGGACCCTGAAAGGTCATCGAGTCCAGCCCCCTGCCTTCACTAGCAGGACCAAGTACTGATTTTGCCCCAGATCCCTAAGTGGCCCCCTCAAGGATTGAACTGCCAACCCTGGGTTTAGCAGGCCACTGCTCAAACCACTGAGCTATCCCTGCCCAAACGGTGGCACGAGAGCTCCCACGCCCCACAAAATACATGATGGAAACTACCTGTGTTCGAGCCCCTGAATGCAGCCAGCCAAGAATCCTAAGAGCCGGCCAAGTAAACCCCCCCGCCGGGAGACTTCTTCCACAAGAAGGGTTGTGGTTATGGACAGACCTGGCTCCGGCTGATTCATGATCAAACAGCCGGCTCGCTGGCAGCGCAGGGGTAGGCATCACATGGCCACTCCAGCCAGAGGCCTTGCAGTCAATGCAGGATTGGTGCCTGCTAGCACCACCTACTGTTGCTGTTGCTGCATGCGCGTCCCTTCCAAAGGATCCCCCCCGACTCGCCCCACCCAGGCTGTGCTCCCTTTCGTTTCTATCGGGGGTTCCTCTCCTTTCACCCAAATTGGACTCTGTCACCTACATTTTTTCTCAGCTACAAGCTGAGGTTTAATATTCCTATGTCCACCTCCAGCCTCTTTACCAACATGGATTAAAACCCATAATGCCCCTATCAGGTAGGTCATATTATATTATCCCCATTTTACAGTTGTGGAAACTGAGCCAGCGAAGTTAAGATTTGCCCAGGGACCTAAAACGTGACCATGAGCTGGGAATAGAATCAGACCCCAGCACCCCCCTGCTTTAACCTTCCCAGAACTGGGCGTAGAACCCAGGAGTCCTGATTCCCAACTACCTGATCCAACCACTCAATGAGACGGATTCAAACTAATATTGTTTTTCCCTCTGCATTTAAGGCACCTACTTTAAAAAAAAAATAAAAAATTGTTATTGGGGTAAAGTTACAATAAAATGTTTAACAAACGCCATCAGACGTTACTTACTCGGGATCAGAAGTTTAGGCTGAGCGGAAAAGGGGAGTTGAACTTTAACCTACTGTCCCTCTGGAGACTCCGCACGCTGCTGGGTTTGTTAATTTTAGACCTCCGGCCTTTGCACTTGGCAGCATCTCCTCTCGCGCCTTGCTGGAGTCTAAGGCTCTAGCTTCACTTGGGTGATACAAAATTCAACTCCCTTTCCTGGGGCTGGGCTCGCCCGGCACCCTCCTGGCTTGGAAAGCTGAGCGGGTTCATTCGAGGTGAGTGGGTGTGCGTGACCTTTCGAAGCCTGATATCTTAGCCGCAAGGGCTCTGCCTTCCAGTGAGAAATCAGCAGGGGGAAGGGAGCTCAGCTTGGGATTTTGCCAAAACCACAAACACCAAGCGAACCGGCTGTTTTATTGAAAAAACCTCCAGCCAATTCATAGGCCGCGGGCTCTGTCCGCAACGAGCTGTTGCTCCAACACTTGGCATGTAACTGTTCCCCAGGCGCTTCTCCTTAGGGGACGCTTCCTTCCACTCATGATCCTCTGAGCCAAGGAGCTGGGAGCAGGACCATAATGTGTAACTAATCGTTAATCGTGAACTCCCGGCTAAGCTGCGCTCCCCAGCCGTGCCTCGGCCGTGTCCCTTGTGGAGGGGGGTGAACCGCTCAACCTCAGTGTTAAAGCACTCGCAGCGTCTTTCCGTTGTGTGATGGGTATGGCCCGGATCCCACCCCGGGCCCCGCTGGGGTGCTCGCTAGCAGAGCCAACAGCAGGAGTGGGGCCTAGAGCTGGAAGACAAGTAGCCGGGTCTTGCTGTCACCATCTGGGTCCTTCCACGCTGCCTCCGGTCCTAGATTGGAGCATCCTCCCCCGGATCGGTCTGCTGAGCCTCCAGCCCCTCTTTAAAGGGTGGCTCTGCCCCGCGGCGAGTCCGTGTCCATGTTTTGTCTCCAATACTCACTTGACAAGTCAAAAGATTCTTTCCCTAACACGTCCCGCCCCCCGAAGCTGAGAGCCAAGCTGGGCTCTTTCCTTCTCACATCATCCCCAGGAATCAAGTTGCCGCACCCCAAATGTTGCCTTCCCTGATGGGACCGCAGCAAGCGAGTGGGCTGCTGACGTGCAAGGAGGAAGAGAATCCCGCTGGCTTTCCTGTAGCTGGGGTGGCTTGAGGGGAGTGAAATGCTGGGACGTCATCTCCCAACATTGTCTATTCAGACTGTTTGAGCCTGCGCCCGATCCTCTTGAGTCGTGCCTTACTCCTGGAGTAGTCCCGTTGATTTCTGACCCTGTGCTCTTTGGAGCAGGGACCTAGAGGCCCGGCCCAAGCTCAGAGCCCCCTTGTGCTGGGTATTGTACAGCCCTGGTCTGAAGAGCTCCCCAGCTAAACAGAGGACAGACACGGTGGGAGTGGAGACAGGCGCAGAGGGGGGGAAGTGTCTTCCCCAGGGTCACGCAGCAGATCTGTGCCCATGCGGGGAACAGAGCCCAGGACTCTGCTGGGTCCCAATCCTGTGCCCTGCTTGCCCAGTTGTCTGTGACGTGCCAGCACGCTCGTGGTCCTATATAAACATGAGCTCTTTATTTGTGTATGTGCTGAAAGCCGTGGAAAGGCGCAGCCCAGGCCGGAGGGACAATGAGACGGCAAATAAGTTGCTGCTTGTCACCCTTTCATTTTCATTGCCACGCTGCCAGGGCTGCAGGTAGTCCATTGTCCTTCGAGGCCCTGCCCAACAAGAATCCGAGTTAGAGCAGGGTTCGAGTAACGCCCTAGCCTAGGCTCCTCTGGGGGCTGGGCCATTGGTGGGTGATCTCCCATAGCCGATGCATGTGGTTCCATGGATGGGTGGTCTCTCCTGGGCCAGGGAGAGGGTGACCCATGCAGGCAGTGTGGCCTAGTAGCTGGAGACCTGCTGGGGGATGCTGGAGACCTGCGTTCTAGTCCTGGATCTGTCACTGCCCTGCTGGGTCATCTTGGGCAACGGGGGAGGGATAGCTCAGTGGTTTGAGCATTGGCCTGCTAAACCCAGGGTTGTGAGTTCAATTCTCAAGGGGGCTATTTAGGGATCTGGGGCAAAAATCTGTCTGGGGATTGGCCCTGCTTTAAGCAGAGGGTTGAACTAGATGATCTCCTGAGGTCCCGTCCAACCCTGATATTCTATGAGTCTCTGTGCCTCAGTTTCCCCTTCTGTAACATGGGGATAATGAGCTTGACGTCCTCTGTAAAGTGCTTTCTGATCTCTCTGTCTTTTATGGGAGTCCTCAGCTACGGAGGCCCTGAAGCTCCATCTGGTCTCCCATTCAGCATCTAAGGGAGGCCACTAGGAGTGGGTGCATTGGTAGAGCGAGGGAGGGAGCCCCAGGCTGGGACAGCAGCGGGGGGTTTGTTAGTATATAGGCCTGTTTGTTAGCCTGAGATAGAATTTTGGGTTTAATTTTTGATACTCTTATAGCCTTACTAATGTGTGAACAAAGACGCTGTGTGTTGCTTCTGCCCAGCCAGATGGATTTGTTAATATAATGAGAAAAAAAAATAAGAAACAGACCTAAAGTGTTCCTGGGTATGGTGGGAGTGTAATATACGAGCGTACGCTGGAAGGCTGCCTGGCTCCTCTCTCAAGCCAAGGTCAAGCAACCGGTTAGGAGGGGCCAGGGGGAGGCATAAGAAACACTCAAAGCCAAAGAAATGCCTGTCCCTGCCCGAAACACCACCTCACTCCTTACCCCTCCCATAGGATACAAAAGAGGTGGCGCCGAAGCTCGCAGACTCACAACCCCCCAAAACGGAGCATGACCATAAATTGTAAGGGGTGGGACCAAGGGCGGGCACTTCCGGGATAATTATGCCTGCTAAGAAGGGGGGAACTGGGACATGGGAAACAAGGCTCTGCGGTGTCAGAGCTCCGGATATGCTTGCTTAAAACTAACCCAAGTAAACATCGCGTTGCCTGCACTTCAGACGTCCGGTCCTCTGCTTTCTGGCTGCGTGACAAGAACCAGGGGAGGGGGTGAAGGGAAAGCCCCTAACAGGGTCCCAGGGCACGAGGAAAGTGAATTAGCAGAGCTGGGTGAGGGAACATTGCCCGGCACCTGCCCTCCTTGGAGGACGGCTGGTGATCTCGAGATAGAGCCGCGTGACAGCGCAGCTCCTTTTCTCTTTAGAGCACGGCTGGCCACCCCTTGGCTCAGCGGCGTGGGGACGGGCCCCTGGGGAAGAGAAAGTGGAGGCTGGGGAGTCAAATCCCAACACAACCCCCCCTTCCAGGCTGTGCAGGGATATGTGTAACTGGGAGCCACCTGCCTCGGTGGCAGCTGAGCCCCCGTGCCGGACTGGGCTGCTGGGTATTAGCATGTTCTGGGGGCCAGATGAGCGTGAGCCACTGGCAAACCTACAGGGAAGTTTTCTTCGTGCGGATTGTGGCGGTATATCCAGCACAGATACCGGGGCAGCCACACCCCGGGGCTTGGAGCGTGTGTGGTGTTTGAACTCAGGACCTTTGGATCTAACAGCATGAGCCGCTGCTGCCCGTGCGAAAGATCCCGGGCCATCAGTGGGCTCATAAACCTCTATATGTTGTCTAGCCACTAGAGCGGGACAGAGAGAAGAGTCTGCATAAGCAGGACCAGAGCAGCCTGCCATACAGTAGAAATCCTGGTCCCACGTCCCGTCTGCCTGGCTTCTCTTTAGCACTAGGCCGCATGGAAGTGTGGCTGGGGAATAAATCCCAGGAGGGAGAAACTCTTTTACCAATTCCTCCAGGAGTGGGAATGGGGGCTGGTGGTTAGAGCGTGGGCATAGCAGTCAGGACTCCCGGGTTCTCTTTCTGGCTCTGAGGGTGGAGTGGGGTCTAGTGGTTAGAGCTAGGAGAAGTCACAACTCCTGTTCCTTGTTCTGCGGTTCACTCACTGTATGATCTTGGGCAAGTTCCTTCAAATCCCCGTGATAGGCAGCTGAGAGAGGGAACTCCTGGGATGAAAGGAGCTACAAAGCATTACTGGTCTGTAGGAACTGGCCCCCCCACCCCCTTCCCCTAGAGCTCAGCTCAGACCCACTGAATCCAGCTCTGCAGCAGAGACAGGCTCTGCACGGGGCTGGCTGCAGCCCGGACTGGGCCAGCTCTGATTTGGTTTGTAGCAAAGTGATTGATGGCTCCCTCCCCTGGGCGCCCCTCTCCCCCCCGTGCACCCCTCTCTCCCCCACACAAAGCACCCTGCTTTCCCCCAAGTTCCTGCACTGACATTCAGGCCACCGGAGAGGCCCTTTCACCTACTTTCCTGGCCTGTAAACCAAGAGTCCGTGCCAGGCCCATGCAGCCGAATGGCACTCCCCGCTGCCTCTGCCTCTGTTCCCGTTCCTGGAACACGCTCCAGTGCAACGTTTCTCAAATGCGGCCACTGTGGCCGCGTGCTGCCACCCACCGGGGGGGTTTGTGCCGTCCGACAGCCTTCTGGGCGACGATGGATGGGCGGGGGGCAAAGCATCGGCCCCTTCCCCACCCCCCTTGTTGCTCCTGGATGTGGCCCCTGCACCGCTCTGGAGAGAAGTGGGGCACAGCACTGCACGAGCAAGGCGAGTTCTTGACCCACCTTGGGGGACGGGGTTTGGGCGGCTGGCTCCAGCAGCAGGACTTCAGGAACCTGGTCGTGCGGCCCCAGTTCTCCGACCGTGGGGCTGTGGGTGCTGACCCCCTCCACTGCCCCCTGGCTCTGGCCACACGGCCCTGGCCTCCAGCTGTGGGGCTTCAGTCTCCGGCCGCTGGTTCCAGCTGGGTGGTAGCAGGTGCTGGCTCCAGTCCTGAGCTCGGGCCGCGCAGTGGCAGGCGCTGGCCCCAGGCGCCGACCCCCAGCCCCAGCTGCACGGCAGGCAGCGGGCTCCAACCATGGGGCTTTGTGCTGACCCCTGGCTCCGGCCGTGGCGCTTCGGTCGGCCTCTGGCCCCCAGTTCCAGCCATGTGGCCCTAGCCCCTGGCACTGATCCCCTCCCTCAGCTGCATGGCAGCAGGCGCCAACCCACAGCTCTGTTCCCAGGCTCCGACCACGCGGATGGGCCTGTGCCTTTAATAGCCAAGCGTCACCCACAGACTCTTGCCAAGGTGCTGTGAAGCTCTGGTTACGTGCAGCCAGTTGGAACCAGCCACAGAATAAAGCCGATCCCTTGCAAGCTTCTTAAGCACCGAGGGTCCGTTTCTAATGCAATAAAAGAACCCCTTGGCAGCAAGTCACAAGGGGGAGGGATAGCTCAGTGGTTTGAGCATTGGCCTGCTAAACCCAGGGTTGTGAGTTCAGTCCTTGAGGAGGCCACTTAGGGATCTGGGGCAAAATTGGTACTTAGTCCTGCTAGTGAAGGCAGGGGGCTGGACTTGATGACCTTTCAAGGTCCCTTCCAGTTCTAGAAGATAGGGTATCTCCATTCATTTAATTTTAAAAAGTCTTGGAACTCGGATCAGCTGACGTGGGCTCACGGGGCTCGGGCCGCAGGGCTAAAAATAGCAGTGTAGACATTCGGGCTTCAGCCCAAGCATTCGCACGGCTATTTTACGGCCCGGCAGCCCGAGCCGTGTCAGCTGACCTGGGCCAGCCACTGGTCTTTTACTGCAGCATAGACATACCCTGGAATTCAATGCCAGGGGATGGTGTGAAGGCCAAAAGTATAACAGGGTTCAAAAAAGAACGAGATACGTTCAGGGAGGATTGAGTCCATCAATGGTTATTAGCCAAGATGCTCAGGGATGCAACCCCATGCTCTGAGTGTCCCTGAACCTCTGACTGCCAGAAGCTGGGAGTGGACAACAGGGGATGGATCACTCGATAACTGCCCTGTTCTGTTCATTCCCTCTGAAGCACCTGGCATTGGCCACCATTGGAGACAGGATGCTGGGCTAGAGGGACCATTGGTCTGACCCAGTGTGGCCGTGCTTATGTTCACTGAACATCAAAGCTCCATAGTAATCTAACCGCCCCCCGGTCATACCTCATTTGTCTATCTTAGGTCTGACCTCAATCACCATCATCTCTGAGGGCCTCTCCCTCTTCAGCGCCACCTGAGACAAAACAGCCTCAGGGGCGTGTCCACAGTCATACCAGGCATCTGGGTGGAGCAGACCCTTGGGCCCAGGTCCCCCAAACACCCTAATCATTAGACCAGCCTTCTCCACCCTGAGCGCAGGAGAATGTCGCATCTTTAAGCGTCTCCACCTTTCTGATGCACCCAGATGGGAGCTGGACTCTCCACGTCCACATCACGCTGCCCTGTGGCGTCCCGCCAGCTGCTTGTTAATCATTCTCCGCGATATTTCACTTTTTGAATGGGCTACTCTTCTTTTTTGGCAGTCAGATGTAGGGATCGGCTACTCTGACCTGTTAGTATTGTTTGCACTGAACTCAGGAGAACGCCCGCAGTCATGTGCATTGCGCCGAGTCAGCCTTGCTGAACCTTTGAAACAAGGGGACGCTAACCTATGCCCAGATCTGAGACTCTCTCTAGACGAGGACATTGATGTGTCTTTTGCAAACATGTCAGTTAAGCGTGTTAATTAACGCAAGGGCTGGTGTTTCAACAACAAAGGTTGCTACAAGGAGGAGGGAGAAAAATTGTTCTTCTTAACCTCTGAGGATAGGACAAGAAGCAATGGGCTTAAAATGCAGCAAGGGAGATTTTGGTTGGACATTAGGAAAAACTTCCTAACTGTCAGGGTGGTTAAACACTGGAATAAATTGTCTAGGGAGGTTGTGGAATCTTTATCATTGGGGATTTTTAAGAGCGGGTTGGAGAAACACCTGTCAGGGATGGTCTAGATAATACTTAGTCCTGCCTTGAGTGCAGGGGACTGGACTAGACGATCTCTTGAGGTCCCTTCCAGTCCTATGATTCTATGATTTCAAAATAAACAAAAAAAATCATTTCATTTGCCTTTTCCCTCCTGAATCCTTTGGGTTGTTGTTGTTGTTTTTTTTTTCAATAAAATGACAAATTTCCAGTTTTTCATAGAAAACTTTCAGAACTGGAAGGGACCTCTAGAGGGCATCTGGTCCATCCCCCCATGCTAAGACCGGACCGAGTCCACCTAGACCACCCCCAAAGCGTATTTGTCTAAACTAATCTTAAAAACCTCTAGTGATGGAGATTCCACAACGTTTCTTTCCCCTCCTTTCATTTTCTTCTCTCTCCCCCCTCCCCTCCCCGGGAAAGATGGGGAAATCCCCCAAACTCCAGAACATTTGGCTGCCCAACCCCGTTTTTTTAAAAACCAAAAAGTTTTGATCAAAATGAAAATTTTCATTGAAAATATTTGGTTTGGGTTAAACAGCCTTTTTTTTTTTTTTTTGGTCAGACCAAAATGGTTTGGCCCGTTGCGCCCCATGCAGACACAGCAGTGGGGCTCCAAAACCAATTCGCTGGTCCTGGTGAGCCCCAGGAGAGAGTGCTTGGAAACCATCACCGGTGCAAACCTTCTCTGCTGAGACGGGGGAGTTCTTGCTAACGTGCAGCTTTTCTTGTGGTAGCATCTGGGTGCCCCAGTCATGGATTAGAGGGGCCCATTGTGCTGCGCACACACAGAACAAAGTGATACAGCCCCTGTCCCAAAGAGCGTCCATGGTTTGTCATCTCTGCAGAATTAGCGCTTACCTGGGGGGCTGCCCTCCCACCCATACATAAGACCCTCTTGCCTGAGTTTAATGGTGCTTTCAAACCGGGCTAGCTCGCCCAGGTGGGGCTGGGTTAGAGCCTGGGCGTGGCTTTCACTCGGATGGGTAACCCGCCCACTTTGCAATGAGGGCAAAGGTCAACCACTCCAGTGCTGAGGTCCTCCAGCGCCTTCCCACAATGCCCCCTGCATGCCCAGCAGGACGAGCAAGTTGTCCCACAAGTCACTGGGGGGAAAAAATCATAGAGCAGCTCAGCTCACAGCGGCACAAAGAGCCAGGCGACGTGCCCGCAGAAGACCTAGTGACGCCCGTGGGAGAGCGCAGCACCAGTTTGAGGGCACAGTCGGGCACGAAGCGTCTTGGTGCCGTCGGAAGGGGCGAGAAATCGCGCTCTCGCGGAGAGGTGGAACGTCTCCTGGGGACCGGCTTCGATGCTGCGGTTCGTCTCGTGTGCATGAGTTCTTCGCCAGACCAGGAACTGGACTATGGTATATCCACCGCCGTTCTCTCCTCGTCTTCCTGGGGACAGGCTAGAGTGAGAAGGTGGGATGTGCACACCGGCAGGTTTGGGCCGAGTCCGATCTCCACTGGCAAGGAATCCCCTCCTTGCTTCCACCTTTGGCAAGGTGACCAGCTGCTGCGCACCCCTGTTCCCCGTATCTAGGGCTCTATCTGCATTGGCCCGGCCCCATGGAGGATGAGCTGAGCGCTGAGGTAGCCAGGTCTTGATCCATTAGGGCCTTTGAACCCGGAGCGCTGAATTCAACCCGCCGTCAAGCTGGCATGGGAGATAGTGACGTCGGCCTTTGGTTCTTCTGAGGCACAGTGCTGAGGTTCTGCAGCAGTTTCACCTGGAGCAGGTGCCCTCAGCCCCAGGCAGGGGGAGTTGTCATGCCTAACCCTGGTGGTGGTAGAAACGTGGGTCCGAGATGCTGGGTGTTTGTCCTAGAGAAAAGGCCCTGGTCTTCTGGGCAGGTGCATACAGAAGGCGTTCCTCAACCCCAGGGCAGAGTGAGCACCCAGATGCAGCAAGGAACCCAGCAGGACTCCGGAGCTTTGCATTATTGTGACTCAGCCGAGTCTGAGGCCCTCGATCCTGGCTGAGGTTTGAGTATAAGCGACTTTCTCTTTCTCCTAGGAGCTCTTGGGGGGCTGCGGGGGGCTCGTGCTCTGAAGAGAGGAGGGCTTAAGAAGAATCCTGCATTAATGTCGCAGCCTGTGTGCTCTCTCAGCATCCAGCGGGGAGCTTTCTACCTGCTGTGGTTAATTTCAGAATCCAGCACCACTGCTAATGGGAGAAGCAAACAGCTCATTCGTTAGCTAATTAAAAAATGCTGCAGCCCTTGACCCTCCCTGAGATCCCTTGAATTGCCTGGCATGTGAGTCACACACAGGTTTCCCCTGGGTTTCTTTTAAAGCCCTCGGTATAACATTCTGGGGTGCAATCCAGACCAGTGAGGGGCTGTGTCACCCCCGCCCTGGAACCTGGGGTGCCCCACAATGCTTTGCTGCTAGAGCTCCCAACCTGGGCTCCACACAACCAGCCAAACAGCATGCAGGTCACACCCTGAGCATCTGTGTCTAGCCACGGCCCTGGTCCAGCAACTCTGACCCCAGCCGCCTGCCAGCAAACACCAGCCACACTCTGGCTTCCACCAGCCTGGGTTGCTACCTGGAGGGTGGCCCCAACACACTCCCAGTCCCAGATTTTCCCCCAAAAGTGTGTTCTGCACTGACCAGCCCTCTCCTGTTCAGTCCCCCTTTGAAATGCATTTGCTTGAGGGTTACCCCTAGATAAAGTTAATTCCCGCTGGGAGGATGGAGACAAAAAGTCTGGGGGTGATAAAGGTTCCATGCTGTTGTTGGCTAAGATGCAGACCTGTTTGTTCCTGCCCCCCTTCCTTGCCGAAGAATGGCCACTGGACAGATGATGGCCCTTTCCTCTTTGATGGCACCTGGCTAGAGGCGTCAGCGTGTCGTTTGTCTTTGGGAAACTGGTTCACCCCATCCCCCGACGTGTCTGGTAAACACACTTCAGTGATGATTTCAGCTTCTGTTCATAGCTTTACACACAACGTTGCTAAACACATTACACCACGATATTATTGCCCAGCAAGTTGCTGGTTTTCAAACGAAACCTCCCCAGGCATATTTTGCACAAAGATTATTTCCAGCCGCGTGCAGGGCGGGAATACAGAGGCGCATTCACTCACGCTGGGCTAAGTGGGTTGTGTCTGGGCGGGGTGTCGAGGCCAGGGCCACACTTGTGAGGACATCTGGTTCCTGTGCCAGATGCGAGGCAGGGCTCTAAACCGCAGTTCTCAGGCTATGGCGCGGGAAGGTGTCAAAGGAGACGCGAGCTGTGTGCTCTTTTGGGTGTGTGTAGAGCTCAGGTTGTCAGCCCGGGGTGGCCGGGGCTCGTGCAGAAGGGCCATGCACACATGGAAGGCGGGGATCGAGGGACAGCCAGTTTCCGCTCTGCCTTCAGAGCTGGGTGGTGGTGTATGTATTTGGGGGGGCGGCATAAAACGACGACAGATGCAGAGAAGGGGGGTCCGATCAAATAGGTTTGAGAATCACTGCTCTAACCTGATAAAAATCTGCAGCCACCTGGCAGTGCGCAGCTGTCATGGCACTTCCTGGCCATGCGAATCTTCCCTTACACAGCTGGGGCAGAATGCAGATCCTCTTGTTCCAAAGGCACGGGTTATAGACTCATAGACTCAAAGACTTTAAGGTCAGAAGGGACCATTATGATCATCTAGTCTGACCTCCCGCATGATGCAGGCCACAAAAGCTGACCCACCCACTCCTGGAATAATTCTCTCCCTTGACTCAGCTGTTGAAGTCCCCAAATCATGATTTAAAGACTTCAAGTCGCAGAGAATCCTCCAGCAAGCGACCCCTGCCCCATGCTGTGGAGGAAGGCAAAAAACCTCCAGGGCCTCTGCCAATCTACCCTGGAGGACAATTCCTTCCCGACCCCAAATATGGCGATCAGCAGAACCCCGAGCATTCCCCTCTATTCAACATTGGTGAGCCCTCATCTGGAGTACTGTGTCCAGTTTTGGGCCCCACACTACAAGAAGGATGTGGAAAAATTGGAAAGAGTCCAGCAGGGGGCAACAAAAATGATTAGGGGTCTGGAGCACATGACTTATGAGGAGAGGCTGAGGGAACTGGGATTGTTTAGTCTGCAGAAGAGAAGAATGAGGGGGGATTTGATAGCTGCTTTCAACTACCGGAAAGGGGGTTCCAAAGAGGATGGATCTAGACTGTTCTCAGTGGTAGCAGATGACAGAATGAGGAGTAATGGTCTCAAGTTGCAGTGGGGGAGGTTTAGGTTGGATATTAGGAAAAACTTTTTCACTAGGAGGGTGGTGAAGCACTGGAATGGGTTACCTAGGGAGGTGGTGGAATCTCCTTCCTTAGAGGTTTTTAAGGTCATGCTTGACAAAGCCCTGGCTGGGATGATTTAGTTGGGGATTGGTCCTGCTTTGAGCAGGGGGTTGGACTAGATGACCTCCTGAGGTCCCTTCCAACCCTGATATTCTATGATTCTATGATTCTATGTGGGCAGGATTCTCCAGCCAGACCCGCATTGACCATTGATACTAATTACCTGCAATGGCACGTTATTGACTTATTGACTAAAATCACGTTATCCCATCAAACCATCCCCTCCATAAACTTATTAAGCTTAATCTTAAAGCCAGAGAGGTCTTTCGCCCCCACCGTTTCCCTCGGAAGGCTGTTCCAGAACTTCACCCCTCTGACGGTTAGAAACCGTCATCTAATTTCAAGCCTAAACTTCCCGACGGCCAGTTTATATCCATTGGTTCTCGTGTCCACATTAGTACTAAGCTGAAATAATTCCTCTCCCTCCCTGGTATTTATCCCTCTGATATATTTAAAGAGAGCAATCATATCCCCCCTCAGCCTCCTTTTGGTTAGGGTAAACAAACCGAGCTCCTCGAGTCTCCTTTCATACGACGGGTTTTCCATTCCTCGGATCATCCTAGTGGCCCTTCTCTGTACCCGTTCCAGTTTGAGTTCATCCTTTTTAAACATGGGAGACCAGAACTGCACACAGTACTCCAAATGAGGTCTCACCAGCGCCTTGTATAGCGGAAGCAGCACCTCCTTATCCCTACTAGAAATACCTCGCCTAATGCATCCCAAGACCGCATTAGCTTTTTTCATGGCCACGTCACATTGCCGACTCATAGTCATCCTGCGATCAACCAGGACTCCGAGGTCTTTCTCCTCCTCCGTTACTTCCAACCGATGCGTCCCCAGCTTATAACTAAAATTCTTGTTAGTCATCCCTAAATGCATCACCTTACACTTCTCACTATTAAATTTCATCCTATTACTATTACTCCAGTTTACAAGGTCATCCAGGTCTCCCTGCAGGATATCCCGATCCTTCTCCGAATTGACAATACCTCTCAACTTTGTATCATCCGCAAACTTTATCAGCCCACTTGAACGGAAAGCGAATGTCCTCTAGTGCTCCCAGTATAGAGCCTATGATGCACAGTTGAGTTCTGGGTCTGTCCAGTAGAGGGCAGCGGAACACATATAATCTGACCTCTACGTTGCAGTACAGGTGGTTTGTAGGGCAGTATAGTATCATAGATCATGGAAATATTGTTTCCTTCTACTGTGAAGTGAACCAGCCCAGAGAGCATCCTTAATTGAAGTCTGGGAATGCTACAGATGCCTATCTAAAGGAGGGGGGATGGGATATTCCAGTGGCCACCCTGAAATAAAGATTGGGAATGCTAGTCCTTCCCCGTGGAAACATGGTCTGGGCAGATCAGAATACAGGATGGGGAGTCAGGACACCTGGGTTCTGTTCCTACTTGTGCAAGCTTGAGTGAGTCACGTTGCCTTTCTGTGCCTCGGTTTCCCCACTTGCGAAATGGGATGGTCTCGAATTATGTAAATTGCTTTGAGACCAACTCTAAATATGTGCTAAGATGTCTTACTAAAGGCCTGGGCGCACCCCAGCTGGGAGGTGCGATTAAATCCAGGTGGCCAGAGTCCCAGACTGTAACAGGCTATAGAGCCTTTTACACTCCAGATGGCCCGTTGTGCCCATTTACCAAGAGTTGTTCCCAGCTAGTGGGAGGCAGGAGGGGTTTTGCGGTGACCGCAGTGGTGAATGGAGAGAAGGTCTAGTGGGCAGATGCCTGGGTACAATTCCCTGCTCTGGCCCAGGCGTCCTAGGTGATCGCTGCCAAATTACTTCACATACCCGGCTGCTCCGTTCTTAGAGCTAGGGGCTGTGGGATAAAATCCAGGAGTGCACATGAGTTGCTCAGACGCTGTGTGATGGGGGCCAGCTGGACCAAAGAGGAGTTTCCTCGGTGTCCTGGCCAAATTCCTATGAGGCTAAGTATATTCTACTTCCCTAAAAGTCTCCATGTGTTTCAGCTGCATACGGGGGCGAGGGGTTCTTAACATCCTGTCCTAAACTTCAGCGCAGTGTTGTTGTGCGCTGGTTCCCCCGCCGCAGCATTCCACCCCAGAGGTGGCTGCATTTTGGAGGTGGGTGAAGAGGTAGCTTGGGAAGGTCTTGGGGATCCTTAGGAAAGGGGTTGTTTGTGATGGCCGATGATGTGATTATTCGAAGGGAGGGTTCGTCTGTGGCCCATGAAGCGCTGGTCAAGTCTATGGGGTGAGAGGAATGTCTGAGCCCCTGCCCGCGTGGCTGCCGCACAGCTCCTGCCAGGAAGCGGTTACTCAGCAGCGGCAGCTCCCCATCTGGCTTGTCCCAAACACCTCTCGCTTCTAGCAATATCCCACATGACCGCTCCACGTCACTTGGACGCCTTCAGCGCACGGCTGCCTGTGCATTTACCCGGCAGCAAATACAGCCCCAACCAAATTACATTAAAAGAACGTTAAGGTTGCAAAATCAAGCCCTCAAAAGTTAGGAGATGCCAGTATTAAGGGTGCCCAGGCTTCCCTGCATGTAAGCATTAGGTACAGCCTTTAATTACATGATCACGGGGTATTTTTTCCACAGGACCCTGGCCTCCTTCAGTGCCCAGGATGGACAGTGCTCACAGAATGAGCCTTCATTCAATCCTTCTTTATATCCTTCTCATTCAGCGTGTGGCCCAATCCATTATTTTCCGCTCACTGTCCAAACCCTGCTCTGAATAAAGAATTATGAATCCCCCACGGGCTTCTTTGTGATGCTGGCCGCGTATTGTCTCAGAGCTTTGCAGACACTGATGAATGTATCTGTTGAGGCGAGGGGGGTGTTGCCCCCATTTCACACAAAGGGAACGGAGGCGCAGAGGTTATTCCCCAAAGGGTCAAAAACATCAGCTCATTTTGGGTGCCTGGGAGAGAGCAAAGGCAAGGGAGAGAGAGGGTGTGAGGGAGCTGCCTGGAAGGAAGCCTGGAGCTGGCTTAAATAAGCCAACCAGAAACACCAGGTGCGGGGAGGGCACCTCAGGCCGCTGGTCATGGGCGGCAGGTATCATAGGCCAGGGCAGGCTAAGCCTCCCCTGACCTAGGCTGTGGCCCCGCCCATGTTGCAACCTGAGGCCCCGCCCTCCCTCTCTACCTGAAGCTGGAGGGGCACCAGGGACCCAGCTCCAGCCGGCTACCCTGAGCTCGGGCCCGCCAATGGCCAGGGGCGGCTTGGGGCAGTTCTGGGGCCAGCGGAGGACCTACAGCTCGGGGGGGCTGGCTGAGGCGGGTGGATGGGCCGGGGCTCCTCTGGCTGAGGAGGGGGGCGCTCGGGGTTCTGGCGGGGCCTCAGGCAGAAGGGATGGGGGGGGCAGGCTAGCCTCCCTGAAGGGTGGGGTTCACCCGCCACCCCCAAGCAGCTGGTTCCTTATAAGATAGCTGAAGCAGTGCTTGGAGGCGGCTGACTCTGGGAAGCCTGCAAGGGAGTCATCTTTGAGGAAGGCAGCTGCAAGCCAACCCCCAGACCGGGACACCTCCTAGGAGCTGATAAAGGACGCTGTCGAGGAGCCCTACTGCTCACCCAGGCTCGGAGGTAAGAGCCATGCTCTGGGACAGGCTTTTGGGACTTGGTGGTTTATGTCTGAATTCATCATGTTTGAATAAACCTAGCCCCCTTGATTGGATGAGCAAGTGGGTGGAGTCTGTGTAAAAGGGCCCGGAAGAGGAAGGATAAGGAGCAGGGTGAGCAGGTGCACGGGGGGGGGGGAGGGGAGTGGCCTCCTCATTGACTGGGCCCAGTCGGAGACCCCCCGTGCCTGTGTTTTTCAGAGCACGTAGCACTTTACGCATTCAAGCACAGCACCCACTTCTGCAGATCAGACCCTGAGCGGCTCAAGTCGGGCACCCAGGAAATGAGGATCACCTGTGAAAACTTGGGTTTAAGTGACTCTCCCAATATCACCTAGAAACTCTGTGGCAGAGGCAGGGATAGAATCCAGTTCTTCATGGCTGCCTTCAACTGCCTTAAGCATGAGACCATCCTTCCTCTTCCTGCAGTTCCCTGCCTCTTTAACGGCAGAGCTTCCAACTTCTGCAACAAATGAGGCTGGGGTCCCACAGACAACAGCTTCGTTCACTACACAACCCTAATTCATTCACAGAGCAGGTTCATCCTATGCACTGAAGGAGGCAGGGAAGCTGTGGAAATGTGGATCATGTAATTAAAGACGGTCATAAGGCATACGCGCAAAGGGGCGGAGTTAAGGTTGAACAGGCAACCTTAATTCTGGCACTTCCTAACTTCAGAGGGCTTGACTTTGCAACCTTAATGTTCCATTTAACATACTTTTTTTACATGTAATGTCCTAATATTTAAAAAAAATACACATTTTAAAAACAGAAATTTTATAATGTAGAGCTATAGTGACCCCACATGGGGCATCAGCAGGGTTGGGGCCTTCAGACCTATAGCACAGCCCTCCACCACTTGAGCTAAACTGCATAGTCAGTTGCTCGACTGCACTTTGGTTCATTCTGACATATGTGCAAAAGCCCAAATAGGCAATATCAGTCAGGTTCATTGCTACAGTCCAATGACAATACGGTGTGACAGAGTGCAGGGAGTGAGTAGGTGAGCCTGCACTCTGATCACTTACAGCCGGGGTTCTCAAACTGGGGGTCATGACCCCTCAAGGAGTCGCGAGGTTATTACATGGGGGTCGCGAGCTGTCAGCCTCCACCCCCAAACCCTGTTTCGCCTCCAGCATTTATAATAGTGTTAAAGGTAAAAAAAGTGTTTTTAATTTATAAGAGGCTTGCTGTGCGAAAGGGGTCACCAATACAAAAGTTGGAGAACCACTGACGTAGAGGCTGATTCGGGCTCTGGAAGAAGCTGATTGGGGTAATTATCTGATCGGGCTGGGTGAGGTAAACATTCAATTGGCCCCATCATACCAGTCTCCAAGAAGCCATCTCGTGCCGTGTTGTTACATCCATCTTATGCAGAAGGTGGGCGCCCAAAGTTAGACCCCTAAAATCAACTTTTTATACCTAACCTATTCACAAGTAAAAGATACAGTGTACATCATCTGAAACTAGATTCAGCCAATCAGCTTTCTACTTTGTTTTTCTGGGACCTTGGTGTACCCTCTTATCTCTTGGTTCTGAACACATGCATTCCAGGTCCCGAGGGGCGTGAAGGCACCTCCTAGGTCTGTACGGGGGTAGAACAATCATAGTCTTATCCTTTTCCTTCAGGACATTCCAGCACAGACCTGTGAGAATAACTCCCTTTCTGTTACTATGGTAAAGCGCTCATCTGTCCTCATCCTGACAGCTTTGCTCTAGCCAAAACTCACTTCAATGAGTGCAAAGGATTATGGGATACTTAGCAGAAGTGTGCAGGGTTATTTTAAAAGCACTGCTATTCTATTATCATTATGTGTTTAATACATACTCATACATGTATGGTGCAGATAATACGTATTGGTAACATGACATAAGAACATAAGAACGGCCATACTGGGTCAGATCAAAGGTCCATCTAGCCCAGCATCCTGTCTTCTGACAGTGGCCAATGCCAGTGCCCCAGAGGGAATGAACAGATCAGATAATCATCAAGTGATCCATCCCCTGTCGCCCATTCCCAGCTTCTGGCAAACAGAGGCTAGAGACACCATCCCTGCCCATCCTGGCTAATAGCCATTGATGGACCTATCCTCCATGAATTTATCTAGTTCTTTTTTGAACCCTGTTATAGTCTTGGCCTTCACAACATCTCTGGCAAGGAGTTCCACAGCTTGACTGTGCGTTGTGTGAGGAAATACTTCCTTTTGTTTTTTTTAAACCTGCTGCCTACTAATTTCATTTCGTTACCCCTAGTTCTTGTGTTATGAGAAGGAGTAAATAACACTTCCTTATTTACTTTCTCTACACCAGTCATGATTTATAGACCTCAATCATATCCCCCCTTAGTCGTCTCTTTTCCAGGCTGAAAAGTCCCAGTCTTATTAATCTCTCCTCATACGGCAGCCGTTCCAATCCCCTAATCATTTTTGTTGCCCTTTTCTGAAACTTTTCCAATTCCAATATATCATTTTTGAGATGGAGCGACCAGATCTACACGCAGTATTCAAGATGTGGGCATACCATGGATTTATATAGAGGCAATATGATATTTTCTGTCTTATTATCTATCTCTTTCTTGATTATTCCCAATGTTCTGTTTGCTGTTTTGACAACCGCTGCACATTGAGTGGATGTTTTCAGAGAACTCTCCACAATGACTCCAAGATCTCTTTCTTGAGTAGTAACAGCTAACTTAGACCCCATCATTTTATATGTATAGTTGGGAATATGTTTTCCAATGTGCATTACTTTGCATTTATCAACATTGAATTTCATCTGCCATTTTGTTGCCCAGTCACCTACTGTTGAGAGATCCTCTTGTAGCTCTTCGCAGTCTGCCTGGGACTTAACTATCTTGAGTAGCTTTGTATCATCTGCAAATTTTACCACCTCACCGTTTACCCCTTTTTCCAGATCATTTATGAATATGTTGAATAGGACTGGTCCCAGTACAGACCCCTGGGGGACACCACTATTTACTTCTGTCCATTCTTAAAACTGACCATTTATTCCTACCCTTTCTTTCCTATCTTTTAACCAGTTACCAATCCATGAGAGAACCTTCCCTCTTATCCCATGACTGCTTACTTTGCGTAAGAGCCTTTGGTGAGGGACTTTGTCAAAGGCTTTCTGAAAATCTAAGTACACTATATCCACTGGATCCCCCGTGTCCACATGCTTGTTGACCCCCTCAAAGAATTCTAGTAGATTGGTGAGGCATGATTTCCCTTTACAAAAAACCATGTTGACTCTTCCCCAACAAATTACATTCATCTATGTGTCTGACAATTTTGTTCTTTACTATAGTTTCAACCAGTTTGCCCAGTACTGAAGTCAGGCTTACTGGCCTGTAAGTGCCGGGATCAGCTCTGTAGCCCATTTTAAAAATTGGCATCACATTAGCTATCCTTCAGTCATTTGGTACAGAAGCTGATTTAAATGATAGGTTACAAACTACAGTTAGTAGTTCTGCAATTTCACATTTGAGTTCCTTCAGAACTCTTGGGTGAATCCCATCTGGTCCTGGTGACTTTTTATTGTTTAATTTATCAATACTGTTTAGTTTATCCATTTGTTCCAAAACCTCCTCTAATGACCCCTCAATCTGGGACAGTTCTCAGATTTGTCCCCTAAAAAGAATGGCTCAGGTTTGGGAATCTCCCTCACCTCCTCAGCTGTGAAGACCAATGCAAAGAATTCATTTTGTTTCTCCGCAATGGCCATATATACGGTAGCCCACTATATATTAGTCAACACAAGGGAGCTGGTAGCAGTAGAAGGTTGTTATCTTCCATGTGGCCCTGCCACTAAAGGGCAATGGTGATACACACTTTGCCAGTGGGTTTCACACCTATTTACTAGAGCAGAGGAGTGTGGAGGCTGAGGAATAAAGAGGTCAGGTTCTGCACAGAAGTTTTCACTCGTGGTTAAACCCTTCTGACTTGTCCCCGCAACTTCTGCTCATTCCCCCAGACCGACTCCTGCCTACGTCTCCCTCCTGCCCCTGTCATCTCTCCCAGCCCCTGCCATTGTCCCCATCTCCCTCTCTGCTCCTACTCTCCCTAGCTCTGGCCCTTGCTCCCCCCCCCCCCATCCCTGCTCCCCCCACCTTCTATCTCTTCCCTCTTCCCCCCATTTCTTGCCCCTCTGAATTCAAGTCAAGCCACTTCTTCAATCTCCTCCATGCTGCCTGGGCACTGGCAAGGGGAGCATTGAGAGACCATCTCCCAGCTCTCTGGTCAGGGGTCCAGCAGCCCCCTGGGAAAGTCCTTCTCAGCTACTGCAGCCCTGGGCTGGAGCACACTCTACGCAGATGGACTCTTTGGCGAACGCTGCTGAACGGCAACGGAGATTTTCTGCGGCTCCCAAAAACGAGGTCACATTTGGGCAGATTTTCATGGTGATGACAAAATGCACCTCCCTGGCCCCAGCTACATCATGGAATCTGTAAAATGGGGAGAACACTGACCTAGCTCCCCAGGTGGGAGTGTGAGAATTAATGAGTGCTCAGCCAGTGCTTCGAGATGTTTAGAGGAAAGGATCAGTCCAACTTCATTACCCATTTCCAGGGAGAGCACCCCCCAACTTTCCTGCATCACCTGAAAGTGTCGCACGGGTCTCCCTTGCCAGCAGTGAGTGCTTAGCATTGCAGAGCTGGTAAGAGTACAGAGAAGGGTCTGTTCCTTTGACAGCCACCTGTGCCTCTATCCCAGGCCACAGTGTTCAGCCAACTGCGTTGTGTGGGGCTGTTTGGGCGGCCTCTCTTGTCCCAGGGGTAGTTATCATCAGACAATCGGGGCCTGTTTCCCTGTCGCTGCTGAGTCATGGAGCTCATTCAGGCCCAGTGCTGACTGCACCTTGGCTGATTCACCCACCGTAGCAAGTCCTGGTAAGATCAGCCCCTCTCAACGTGCTCCAGGGCCACAGGCTGTGGCATCCTAGTGGGGACCAGATCAGAGACTGAATGGACTAAGCAAGAGGTCGCCTGAGGTCCTGATTCTCACTGGAGTTTGGGGCCAGCAGAGCCCAGATCTCCCAGCAAAAGGAGATCGCTCCTTATTTTGGCCCCATCAATAGCTCCCCAAGGCACTACAATGTAAACCCAAATTCACACCCCAGCAGATGTTGGCCTTTTGCTGCATCCTGCCCTTCTCGGCCGCGTTTGGGCTCCCGTGGAAGCTCGGCTGCAGCCCTGTGGCCCTGGGGGAGACCCTCCGGCTCCCCGTGCCTCCGTTTCCCTCTCTGCGAAAGGAGCAGGATGATCTGGACTGACTCCTGAGGGCTGGGAGGTTCCACTCCCTGATTGTGCAGTGCGTGGAGAGGGTTGGCTGATGGATGCCAGAGAAGGGCAGAAAGGGGGGGTCAGGAGCCAGGGGCACAGCTTGAAAAGAGTTGGGGGTAACCCTGGCCTCCTGAAGCAGGTTGTGGTAGCCCTGGCCTGGGTGAGAGGGTGCAGAGCAGGTCTGCGCTGTCTGTGGTGTGGGGTTGTGCAGAGACTATGGGGCGGGGCCGTGGGGCTGGACTGTGAGATAGCCATGGGGCAGGTCTGTGAGGTGGCCACAGGGCGGGGCCATGGGATAGGTCTGCATGGCAGCCGTGGGGCAGGTCTGTGCAGTGGCTGTGGGATGAGGCCATGGGGCAGGGCTGTGAGGTGGCCAGGCAGTGCGGCCATGGGGCAGGTCTGTGAGGTGGCCACAGTGTGGGGCCATGGGTCTGGTCTGCATGTCAGCTGTGGGGTAGGTCTGTGCGGTGGCCATGGGGTGGAGCCACAGGGC
Source organism: Terrapene triunguis (assembly GCF_002925995.2). Classification (NCBI taxonomy): domain Eukaryota; kingdom Metazoa; phylum Chordata; order Testudines; family Emydidae; genus Terrapene; species Terrapene triunguis. Next base: position 800,930 of record NW_020664419.1, on the reverse strand, counting down.
AGGGCTGCGAGGTGGCCATAGGGCAGTGCTGTGGGGAAGGCCTGCCCGGTGGCTGTGGGGTGGATCTGTGGACTGGCCGTGGCATTGGCAACAAAATCCTGAGTGGCTCCCGCAGATGGAGCGGGTGCGAAACCTGCCGTCTATTTGCCCTCCCAGCACACTGGCCTGTCTGGGGGCGAGAGTGCACTCTGCCCCCTTCTGTACTGCATGGTGGGGTAGAGATTGGGGTCAGCTGGCACAGCAGGTCCACACACCCCTGGGCCATGGAATTTGGGGGGGCCAGCTGGGCCGGAGTTCTACTGGTGCCACCGCTGCAGATGCCAGCTCCCCTCCAAATCCACCTCTTCTTGGCCCATCTGCCCTCCCACACTACAGTGTATTCAGGATCCAGCCCTGCAGAGGGTCCCTCAGGTCCAGGGCTGTGGCCTGGAGCTAGAGCCAGGGCATCATTGCAGGTGGTGAGGGAACAAGGGCTAGCCTCAGGCCAGCAGCACTGTTGAGAGCCCAGGGGCTGCCCAGTCAGCCTAGGGGCACAACTCCCCCCTGCCCTGGAGGGGGCCGGTCAGGCAGCACTGGGAAGGGGTGAATAGCGAGAGCCGGGCAGTCTGCCAGTAGAGGGAACTGGGCGCATCTGCAGCAATTGCCTGACTTTTGTTTCACGAGTGGCTGGGACGGCAAAGGGCCGGGAGGGGGAGCCCAGACAGGTGTCCACGTGGGCCAGAGCTGGGGCTGATTTTGTCAGCACAAGCTGACACAAGGCCCCATATACCCCTCCCCTGGTGACAGCTTAATATCAGGGCCTAGCGCTAGGGTAATTACAGGCGGCGCTGCCACGCGCTGCTCTCCATTAGAAGGGTGTGGACACTTGGTATGTGTACATAGGCTGCGGTCTGACACGCACACAAACGTACATATATAGGTGACCACCACCCAGATCCACTCCCACACAGCAAGCACACCCCCACCCACGCCTGTCGGGGGTGGTCTCTCTCCCTCACACGCCTGTCGGCAGTGATCTCTCTCTCTCTCTCTCTCACGCCTGTTGGCGATGGTCTCTCATTTTTACACGCCTGTCGGCGGTGGTCTCTCTCTCTCACATGCCTGTCGGCGGTGCTCTCTCTCTCTTTCATGTCTGTCGGCGGTTATCTCTCACACTCGCACGCTCACACGTATATCGGTGGTGCTCGCTCTTTCTCTCACATGCACATATGTATGTCAGTTGTGGTCTCACACACGCACATGTGAGCGGTGTTCTTTCTCTTGCACACATGTATGTCGGTGGTGATTGCTCTCTCTCTCTCACACACACACACACACACACACACACGTATGTTGGTGGTGCACGTTCTGTCTCTCAGACACAAATGTATGTCAGTGGTGCACCTTCTCTATCTCAGACACACACATATGTCAGTGGTGATTGCTCTCACACACACACACGTATGTCGGCGGTGCGCCTTCTCTATCTCAGACACACACGTATGTCGGTGGTGATTGCTCTCACACACACACACACACGTATGTTGGTGGTGCACGTTCTCTCTCTCAGACACACACGTATGTCGGTGGTGGTCTCACACACATGGCGCAGTGGTCTCTCTCTCTCACTCCCCCACACTCATGTAGGCAGGGCCATCCTGGGATGTGTGTATGCAGGGCCCAGGACAAATCAGCCTGTATGGGCCCCCCTTAACATTTTTTATACAGGTGAAATCTGGTGTGGGGAGGGGACACCAGTGCTGGGGGGGCGAGAGATGATGGAGAGTCACAGAGTGGCATCTGTGCTAGGGGCAAGGGGGCCCCCTGTGCTGGGGGGTCCCGGAAAAGGGAGGGGTTCGGGGCGGAGGGGCAATGAATGGGGTCAGCCTGGCGCTGGCGTGTTCTGGCGGCGCTAGGACGCTGGCGGCTGGTGCGGCGGCGGGCGAGCAAGAAAACGAAACACAACGTGTGCTTCCCACCAGTGAGTGCAGGCCAGACCCCTGCTACTGGTGCCAGGCCCCCTGCTAACCCCCTGGGCCGGCATGGCCCCCTGAACCCCTAACCCCACCCCCTTGGGCCGGCCTAGTGCCCCCCGCATGACACACGCCCGTTGAAGCGCGGGGCCCCCCAAAGCACGGGGCCCGGAGCGGTCGCCCTGATTCACCATACCCAAGGGACGGCTCTGCATGTAGGTGTGGGTCTTTCTCTCTCTCACACCCCCGCATATGTTGGCATGTGATGGGGTGTCCCAGCCCCATGCTGGGGAACAGAGAGTTATGGAGCAGCTCTGGGCTCGGGAGGCTCTGCCCGGCCTGCTCGCAGTGGAGGGGGAGCTGGAAAGGGCAAGGCACAGCTCGGTCAGGGTGGGCAGGTAGCTCCTGCAGAGACCCAGCAAGAGTCCCTCACTGCCCGGCGCAGACCCCCAAGAGGGAGCTGGGGAGAGATGGTGTAGAGCAGCCAGACCCTCTCTGGGCCTCTGGAGAGGCAAGGGTGTGTGTGGTAGGAAGTGACCTGGGGAGCAGGCTGAGGGAAACCATTGCCCCTGGAGACACATCTGAACTGCAGCCCCAGGGCCCTGGGCTGGAACCCGGAGCAGTGGAAGGATCTGGATTTCCCTACTGCTCACCCACAGGCGTGGGCCACTAGGCGCTACTGTCAGACCACCGAGTGCAGCCACCAGAGGGAGAGTGAGCTAGTGCTCCGCTCACTAGGAGCCACTCCCCTCGCACACGTGTGCAGGTGGCGGTCTCTCTCACACACACACACGCAATTGTAGCAGTGGCTTAACAATACTCCAGTTCCTGGCGCACACCGGCCCGGAATAGCGACACGGTTAGAGGAGAGGATCTTCGCCCTCCGGCAGGGGCCCTGGCAGATCTCACCAGCTGGGCAGGGCTGAGCCTGGGAGGCCTGGAAGGAGAAGCCAGGTGGTACGGGGAGGCGAGGGTTGTGCGTTTTCCCGAAATCAGCTTTGCCTCCCTCTAGCACCTTCTGCCCAAGGATCCCAAAGCACGTCGAGGCCAGGGGCCAATTCAATGAATCCAACAACCCCCAGCCGGTACATCAGCATTATGATTCCCCTATTACAGATAGAGAAACTGAGCTTCCCCCATAGCTCTCTTGATGTCTCTCAATCCCAACCCACAGCCCCCCTCCCTGCTCCCCAGTTCTTCCAGTGCTGGGCTTTCCCCACACACAGCTCTGCTGATGCCCCTCAATCCTGACCCGCATCCCCCCTGCTAGTCTAGTCCTGGGCTTCCCCCCTGGCCCAGTTCTGTCGGTGCCAGGCTGAGTGAAATGCGGATAGGAGTGATTTGACCCAACTAGTTGGAGATGCAGCACGAATAATCTTCTCAGAGGGCCCCTGACTCGTGCTGCCCTTTCAGGCCAGGAGTGGGGTTTCAAAGAGGAAAAGACTGAAGACCCTGACAGCTTTTCCACTCAAACCCTCCCGCCTGTGCCCACCAGGGAATATGGGGCAGGTAACATCCCCATCACCAGAGCCAACAGAACCTCCCTCATCCTCTCCGCATGTCCCCAGCCCAGCCACATGGCAGGATGTGACATGCCTGCCTGGCCTGCTTTGCAGCCTGTGCCAGCTGGGTGGAGTTTCCAGTCCGGTTGGTGACTCATTTGGGTCTGACACTGTGAAAGTTACCTGGTGCTGGGACAAGGAGAAATACAGGAAATACAGGCGCTTAGACAGGAAACTGGCTGCAACCAAACCCCTGGCTTCAAACCTCCTTGGGCTTTGGGGAGTTTGGAGCCAGAGCTGGTCCCAATCCAAACTTTGTGGGATGGACCCATCGGTGGGTTAGAGTGAGCTCCCGGAGGAGAGAACGCAGTATGGAACAAACAGCCTGCATGGGAGGAAGTATGGCCTAGTGATTAGAGCAGGTGAGTGGCTGCCAGGACTCCTGTGAGCCACTCCCAGCTCTTCCACTGACTCACTGTGTAACCTTGGGTAAGAAACTTCACCGCTCCCTGCCTCGGTTTCCCCATCTGTAAAGGAGGGGTAATGATACCGATCTAGCTCCCAGGGGAGTTTTGAAACGTGGTGAATGTTTGCCAAGTGCTGGGGCACCCTCAGCTGTCTGGTAGGGAGAACTAGGCCAGAGAGAAGGGAAAGAGCTTTGTAGGCCAAAGCGGACACTCAGAATAGGGTCAGCTGGAGACGCCATTCTCCTATATCCCACTCCAAGGAGGAGTAGCTCAGGGGAATTGGGTGTTGCATCTGAAGCCACCACGGGCCTTTAAATCATAGGTTTGATCCCTAGAAAGGCTCCCTCATTGCTATGGAGATAGACTGGCTTCCATTCAGTTTAATGTATTTGTTACGTGAGGCTTTAAAAACACAGCCATGTCCACTCGGTAAGGATCCCTGGGCTTCTCTTTATAAGGGATTTGCTCCACTGTTCTTGGCTAAAATTCTCCTTCCTTCCCCCAACGCTTGTGTTCTGCACTGGCGACAGCACTCCACCCCAGAAGTGGCTGCATTTCAAGGGTGTTCGGCTACTGCCGTGATTGCGGCGCTGTAAGTACCTAAATAAATAGGTCAAAATCCAACCGGGCCGTGATTCTGCGTGGTGCTGAACGCTCCTAACGCTCAAGCCCTTCGCTTGTGAGAGGCCTAAGGGCCCCAGCGAGATAAACATGAGCTTATGTGGAGCAGCTTTTGCTGCCGTACCTTACTGCTAGTAAGATTGCTGCTCAAAGGATTTCCTGTGGGGCACTCCCAGCAGAGAGTCACTGTGGCTGTAACCAGAATGGCACCAGCACCACCCAATATTTACTGCTTGGGACGTGGAGGGTCTGGTATGTAGCGCAGTGAGCTGGGAGCCAACATAGCAGGGTTTTCGGGCTGGCTCTAGGATAGGAATGTATGTCTAGTAGTTAGAGCAGGGGGTTGGGAGCCTGGGCTCCTGGGTTCCGTTTCAGACTCTGCCACCGGCCTGTTGGGGGACCTGGCGCAAGTTGCTTCCCTGCTCTGCGCCTCAGTTTCCCCACCTGTAAAACAGGGGATGGTTTTACATCTCCCAACTTGCCGGAGTGCTTTGAGATCCTTTGAGGAGGGGCTTCGTGAAGAGCAAAGCACTGTTCTAGCCCGTCCGCCCAATCTGTCCGGGCCGAGACCCCACTCCATGTGCTCTGCCTTCTTTTATTGTGCTCCACATGGAGGCTAAGGTGTCCCTTTCCCACAGACTGGGTCTCTCAAAGCTCCTTAGAGACCTGCCTAGTTTCCCACCTTTGCTCCTGGTGTGCGAGCCTCCCCCCAAACTGTGCTTGGAGGAGCACCCAGTGCCTGGCCCCTTCCCCATGCCCGCTGCCTGAGATCCCAAAGCTGGGCAGAATATTCCAAATAACTCAGCTCCTGCATCCGGGGCCAGATGTTTCCCCAGAGCTCAGGACCCTAGCTCTGAGCTTCCCCATGGGTAGCCAAGGGACGGTTGGCATGTCTGGGGGTTGCAGCTTTCTCTGGAAAGTTTCCAGGCTCTGCAGCAGATCGGTGACTCATTTCCCCCCCAGGAAGGGGAAGGAGAAGATGAGCAAGTGCTGGAGCTGTGTCTATGACTCATCCTGTTCCTGCCTCTCTCGGGGCGGGAGCGGGGGGTCCCGCCTGGGACAGCGCAGCTTGCCACGGGGATGACCTGCCACGTAGCGAGTCCCCGGTGTTCGTGGCGCAGCAAGGCATCCCCACAGGAGAACATAAGAACATAAGAAAGGCCGTACCGAGTCAGACCAAAGGTCCATCTAGCCCAGTATCCTGTCTACCGACAGTGGCCAATGCCAGGTGCCCCAGAGGGAGTGAACCTAACAGGCAATGATCAAGTGATCTCTCTCCTGCCATCCATCTCCACCCTCAGACAGACAGAGGCTAGGGACACCATTCCTTACCCATCCTGGCTAATAGCCATTAATGGACTTAACCACCATGAATTTATCCAGTTCTCTTTTAAACTCTGTTATAGTCCTAGCCTTCACAACCTCCTCAGGCAAGGAGTTCCACAAGTTGACTGCGCGCTGCGTGAAGAAGAACTTCCTTTTATTTGTTTTAAACCTGCTGCCTATTAATTTCATTTGATGACCCCTAGTTCTTGTATTATGGGAATAAGTAAATAACTTTTCCTTATCCACTTTCTCCACATCACTCACGATTTTATATACCTCTATCATATCCCCCCTTAGTCTCCTCTTTTCCAAGCTGAAGAGTCCTAGCCTCTTTAATCTCTCCTCATATGGGACCCGTTCCAAACCCTTAATCATTTTAGTTGCCCTTTTCTGAACCTTTTCTAGTGCCAGTATATCTTTTTTGAGATGAGGCGACCACATCTGTACACAGTATTCGAGATGAGGGCGTACCATTGATTTATATAAGGGCAATAATATATTCTCAGTCTTATTCTCTATCCCCTTTTTAATGATCCCTAACATCCTGTTTGCTTTTTTGACCGCCTCTGCACACTGCGTGGACATTTTCAGAGAACTATCCACGATGACTCCAAGATCTTTTTCCTGACTTGTTGTAGCTAAATTAGCCCCCATCATATTGTATGTATAGTTGGGGTTATTTTTTCCAATGTGCATTACTTTACATTTATCCACATTAAATTTCATTTGCCATTTTGTTGCCCAATCACTTAGTTTTGTGAGATCTTTTTGAAGTTTTCACAGTCTGCTTTGGACTTAACTATCTTGAGCAGTTTAGTATCATCTGCAAACTTTGCCACCTCACTGTTTACCCCTTTCCCAGGAGGGCGCTGCGCTGGCTCAGGACGCAGTGCCAGGCTCTGGAGGGGCAGGTGGCTGGGTTTGCTGGTGGCTGGAGGGCGCCTTCTCCCAGCAGAGATTCCTATGGGCATTGTGTCTCAGGCAGGCCCCAGGTCCAGAGGCCCCTGCTACACTCTATTACAAGGTAGAGTCTGCATTTCCCCCCCGCTGCTGGCCAATGTCTCCTCACCTGTGGGGGGCTGGAGGCCTTCCCCACTTCCCTCCCTAGCACCATTGCCAGTCCCAGACTGGAGCAGACCTGGTGCTCCGAGAGCAGGGGGACTGGCCCTGGTTCAGAGGCCCGAGCGGGAGTGGAAGGTGCTTGCTCCTCCGTCAGCTACACGGCTTCTCCAAGGGGCGCCACAGAGCATGCGGGGATCAGGCGGGCTGCTCCCAGCCATTCCCATCCACTCGGCAGGGCAGGGAGGGCCAGGGGACGTGCTTTTTCAAAGGCGGTCCCTCCCCTCCTACTCTTTTCCTGCCCAGGGGACAGAGGTGACTCCCTGGAGGTGGGAATCGTCTGTTTCTAGGGCCCATCAGCGCAGTGTCTATGCGCTGCCCGTGGATCTCAGCTGCCTTTCCCCATGGCTTTTCCTGCTCTCATCTGCCCTCCACAATGTCTGGGGGAGGGGGTATTGCAGCAAAGGGGCTATCGATACCAAATGCAGCGCAATTTCTATAGCACCGCCAGGGCCAGCTCCAGCTTTTTTGCCGCCCCAAGCGGCGAAGAAGAAAAAAAAAAGCCGCGGGCGCTTCATTCTCTGGCAGCAATTCGGCGGCCGGTCCTTCCCTCCGAGAGGGACTGAGGGACCCGCAGCCGAATTGCCGCCGAAGACCCGGACGTGCCGCCCTTTTCCATTGGTCGCCCCAAGCACCTGCTTCCTGTGCTGGTGCCTGGAGCTGGCCCTGAGCACCGCCACCAAGAACATCCCTAAGACTGCTGACAACAAAAGATCCAACAGAGGGACTAGAACCCCTCTGAAACCAGGGGCCCTTCAGTCCTTCCCCCTGACAAGGGCATGTGGGGCAATACGTGGCCTCAGAGCCCATCCCTCCAGTGCTCTGTTCCTTCCGTTGGTTCCCAGCTGGCTTCTCTAGTCAGTCCCAGGTTCTACCCTGCAAAGCCTTCAGTGCGGCAGAAGCCAACGTACAGCAGCATTTCCACCCACAGCCTGCTGTGCTCCTCCAGGCCAGAACGAAACATGTAGGAGCTGGAGATGAAGTGCAGCCCACAGGTCAGGGTATGCTAGGGGTCCCCACCTGAGCCATCAAGGATATGAGTCTGGTACTGCCCCAGCTGCAGAGGCTGTCTCTTTAGCTCAAGCCGGGGGTGCTGGCTCTGCAAAGGTTGGTGCTTTTAGCTTTGGAACTCCCTGGTTCTATCCCCAGCATCAGCCAAGCTGGTGGCCACAACTGCTGCCGGGTTAGGGAATTCAGCTGAGCAATACGTTTCCAGAGGAGGTTAGTCCAGGGTCAGAATCCCTTTAGGTCCTGTGGCCAAGACCTTCCTCTTTGCCAAAGCCTTTTTCCCCCTGGCAGGAATAATTTATAATTACCCTGATATTTATACACACTCCAAGCAGAGCGGCTTCTAAGCAGCGAAGGGAGAAGAGCTGAGACTTCAGCGGGTCCACCAGGGACCTAATTACAGGCCAGTCTGGTAGCACTGCCTATTATTAAGATGCCTAACACTTCTCATTATAAGACTCTGTTTTCATTTATGTATAACTTCACCAAACTTTAACCCACTGGACTGAAATTTGCCACCCGAGGTGTCTGCCTTGGGCTGAATTTTGTGGAAAATTTCAGCCACAGGGGTTCCGCCATTTCTGAGAACGAGGCTAGGGGAAAACACACTTTATGGCCTATGTTAAAAAATTCTGGTGACCTTTTCTTTGAAAAGCTCTAGTGCCCCCATGCTCTGGAGCAGGGCATTGACATTTGGCAGGAGCGGGACCTTTGGGTGAGGGATGTGCCTTGTGCCATCCCCATGAAAATCTGGCCAAGTTAGAGGCCTTTGAAAAACTGCAGTTTACACGTGCTCAGTAGAGATTACTTAGACCAATTAAACAGTAATATGTCACCAGGACCAGATGCTATCCACCCAAGAGTTCTGAAGGAACTAGAGTGACCAGATGTTCCAATTTTATAGGGACAGTCCTGATATTTGGGGCTTTATCTTATATAGGTACCTATTACCCTCACCCCCATCGCGATTTTTCACCCTTGCTATATGGTCACCCTAGAAGGATCTCAAATATGAAACTGCAGAACTACTAACTGTGGTATGTAACCTATCACTCAAATCAGTTTCTGTACCAGGTGACTGGAGGATAGCTACTGTAATGCCTATTTTTTAAAAAGACTCCCGAGGCGATCCTGGCAATTACAGGCCGGTAAGCCAAACTTCGGTGCCAGGCAAATTGGTTGAAACTCTAGTAAAGAACAGAATTATCAGACATAGATGAACACGATATGTTGGGGAATAGTCAACATAGTTTTTGTAAAGGGAAATCATGGCTCACCAATCTACTAGAATTCTTTGAGGGAGTCAACAAGCATGTGGACAAGGGTGATCCAGTGGATATAGTGTACTTGAGTGTAAGCCTTGCACGAACAATGAAAGGAAACAGAGGTTAACAATGGACAAAGCATGAATTCACAAGTGGCCTTGTAAATAATATGTTGTTAGAAGATAAAGAAATAGTAATAGTAGTGTGTGCTAAACTTACAGCAGCAGTTTTGTTTACTGGCACACTTTGTAACACGTTGACAGCTCATGATCTATACAGGGATTTTTTATAACCGTAGTAAACCATTCATAAAGCGTGTCATACAATATAGAATGAAATGCACATGTGTTAGTCTGTTTTAGAATATGTATATAATCTGATTTATTATGTACTGTGGAGTTGTGGTGTATCCTAACCTACTTCCCCCCCTCTCCCTACCTGAGCCTGATCACTCAGGTGTAGCTTTATGAAATGCCAGTAAAAAAACCTCAGTGATGCGTCCAGATTCGAAGTGAGTTTTTGCATTCCAGAGAACTGGATAAAGTGTTCTCCCAGAACTGAACAAGGTGTTCTGGATAAACTGAGTGGAAAAGGTCTTGTAGGGAATCCCAACAGAGCGAAGGTCCTCTCATGGATCAATAACCAGTTAAATGATAGGAAGCAAGAATAGGAATAGATGGTCTGTTTTCACAATGGAGAGAGGTAAATAGTGGGGTCCCCCAGGGATCTGTACTGTACCTCACTAGGACTGGAACACTTAGAGGTTGACAACTGCTGTCACTTACTCCAGTAGCTCAAGTGACAGAGGTCCGTGTGGTGGATCTAAAGGTTCCAACCCTGTTGATGACCCATGTGGGTGCCAGGGTGATGCCACATGATGAAATTTCTGATTTTTCAGTTTGCTTTTTTAAATAATTTAGGAAATTACGCCCCAAACCCTATGTCCTTTTAACATCATTGAGGATGCAAAGTCTAGCACTCAAATTAGGAAATGCCAGAATTAATGTTGTCTGGGCAACCTTAATTTGCCCGCCCCCCAGGTGCAGATGCATTATGATACTTTAATTCCATGATCACGTGCTAGTTTTTCCACAGCCTGGAATCCACTGCCATTGACACGGACAATTCACGCTGTGATCCTTCTGGACCTCTTCCAGCCTCATTGTTACGTGTTTATAATGGGAAAGGAAAACAATCACAGTAAAAGCACGGAAAAACACAAAACCCTCTTGCAAGATTAGAGATGAGATGAGTCAAAATCAGACTCACCGTTGTGTGGGGGAGACGCTTTCAAACTAAAAAGGGCTTTAGATCCCTTCAGAAATGTAGGCAAACAGGAGACCTCTCTAGGAACATGGGAATGGCCAGACTGGATGCACGGTATGCACCCCATGAGAGGTCTAGTCCAGTGTCTGACAGGGGCCAGCCAGGGCCGGCGCCTCCATTTAGGCGACCTAGGGCAACAGGATTTGGGGGGCGGCAATTCTGCGGCGGGGGGTCCTTCCGCGCTCCGGGTCTTCGGCGGCAATTCTGCGGCAGGTCCTTCACTCGCTCCGGGACCCGTCGCCGAAGTGCCCCGAAGACCGGGAGCGCGGAAGGACCCCCCCGCCTAGGGCGATACAAACCCTTGCGCCGCTCCTGGGGCCAGCATAAGAAGCCCCATGGACAGTTATGATCCAGAGGCCTGGGACTGCAGGGGCTGAGATAGCTGCTGTCTGTTTTAGGTATTTTTATGACCCCTATTACCATAGGATCTGAGAGCTGTACAGTATACAAGTGATTTAGCTGCACAACACCCTTGTGATAGGCAGCGTTGTTATAGCTGTGTCAGAACCAGGATATTAGAGGCCAAGGGGGGGTGATATAATATCTTCTATTGGTGAGAGAGACAAGCTTTCAAGCTTACACAGAGCGATTCTGCAGGCAGGACTGTTATCCCCATTGTACAGATGGGGAACGGAGGCACAGAGATCACGTGATTTGCCCAAGGTCACCCAGGGGGGTCTGTGGTGGAATTGAACCCAGGTCTCCTAACTCCTTACCTAGTGCCCTAACCACTGGACAATGCTGCCTCTCCACATGGGCCCCTGGGGCCTCTCCAAACCCTCTAGACCAAAAGCCCTGCTCTCTCTGGCCCCGGGAGAGGTCAAGACAGCCCTGGGGCTGGTTGAGGGCCTGAAGCTGAGAGAGGTGCAGCACTCAGGAGCCAGACGATTCAGAATTCAGACAAACAAAAGCACAGGGGACTGGCTGGCTCAGGGAGCGACACAGGCCACTTTGCCTTGAGCCTAGGCTGGCAGTGACAGGGCGCCGGTTCCCTCTGCGGTGGCCCATGTGAAACTGGGTGGTGAGTTTCAGCCCAGATCCCAGGGGGACCTGAGTCCACCTCACAGAAAGCACCAGCACAATTGGCTCCCTTTGTCGGCAGCCTCAGCAGAGAGGCCGAGGGCTGCACGGGCCTAGAGAGAGCTCCTCCTCTCTTTGTCGTGCATGGCCAGGGGTGGGGGCTGCCCAAGGGCGGCTTGCTTTGGGAAGAGCTGCCTTCCCACATGGACCACTGCTCTGACTCAGGACAGCAATTACTCCAGGCCAGTGGTTCTCAACCTGCGGCCCGTGGGCCACTTGCGGCCCAATCAGCACACAGCTGCGGCCCATGTGACATCCTCAGGGCCATACAGGTAGTACTGGATGCGGCCCACAATGGTAAATAGGTTGAGAACCACTGCTCCAGACCGATCAGGCCCAGCCCAGCGCCTTCTGTGGATCAAATGCCGTCAGCAGGGACAGATTTTCCTTTGTGGTGAGGTGGAGGGCGGCGACTGGCAACCTGCTTTTATCCTGCACCGCACCAGACGAAAGAAACAGCTGGAGGCCAGCACTCCGGATTGTGCTGCTCCATCTCTCCGGAAGGCTCTGGCTCCCTTAATTAGAGGAAGGGCTTCATTAGCGGGTGTTTGTACAGATGAGCTTCAGTGGTGATTATTCCTCCCTTCCTCCGAGCTACTGACTCACTTTTCCTGCTCCCTTTCTTCACAGCTCACCTCGAAACCTGCCTGTGCGCCGCAGCTTGAATCGTCTCCTTCTTCCTCCTCGGCTCTCTGTGACACTTAGCAGCTCGGATGTCGGAGACTAGAAAGGGCCTGTTAGCTCATTCAAGCCATCCTCCTCTGACGGGGAAAGAGGACCCTGGCCCCCACCCTGACGGCTCATTAGGATTAGCTCCCTGCAGATCAGACGGATTCCTTGTGCTCAGGTGAAGCGGGGAGAGAAGAGAGAAAGCAAGAAACATGAGTGAGAGGCCCTGAGATAGCCCCAGACTGAAGCGACTGTGGGTACTGGTTAGCTGTATAGGGGATTGGGGACTAGGACACCAGGGTTCTACCCCCAGCTTTGCCACTCATGGGCTGCGTGGCTTTGGGCAACTCACTTCACCTCTGTGTGCTGCTGCTTTCTGCTCGCTCTGTGTCAGTCTTGTCCATGAGCCCTTTGGGGCAGGGACAACCTCCCTTGCTCTGTGTTTGTACTGCACCTCGCACAATGGGGCCCTGAACTCAGTTGGGCCCTCTAGAGCAGTGGTGGGCGACCTGCGGCCCATCAGGGTAATCCACTGGCGGGCCGCGAGACAGTGTTTATATTGACCGTCTGCAGGCACGACCTCCCACAGCTCCCAGTGGCTGCGGTTTGCTGTTCCCAGCCAATGGGAGCTATGGGCGGCTGGGCCTGCGGATGGTCAATGTAAACAAACTGTCTTGTGGCCCGCCAGCGGATTACCCGGACGGGCTGTGTGCGGGCCGCAGGTTGCCCACCACTGGTCTAGGGGCTACAAAGTGAGGTTTTTACCCACGAAAGCTTATGCCCAAATAAATCTGTTAGTCTTTAAGGTGCCACCAGACTCCTTGTTGTTTTTGTAGATATAGACTAACACGGCTACCCCCTGATAACTGTGATACAAGTAAATAATGACAGTACGGGGGTCAAGGGATCTCATGTAGGAGGCAGGGAATGTCAGAGGCCATAGGGGGAGCAGAGAGCAGGATCATACCATAGAGCCAGAGATGGCAAAGGCCCACTAGGTAGCCCTGTACGGCCCTAACCCAACCGCACTGTTGGAGGGGACCAGGACTGGAGGATCCATGCCATGGTAGATGCTTTGGCCCCAGGACACCTATGCACTGCCCCCTGTGCAGTGCTGTACAGGGACCCCTCCCTGGAGCTGCAGAATATCCAGTTCTGGTGCTTCAGGGGGTCAGTGAGATGGCGGCCCGGGGGGGGAGACTAATCCTGCAGTTTTCACACATACAGACTCCACAGAAGTCAGTGGGCTGCAGGTTCAGGTGCCAGGACAATTACTGCTCTCAGGTGATGAGTTAGCAGATCCACCAGCAGCCTGAGGCAGGATGAAGTTCTTGGGACCACAACCCCGACATTTATACGCTGCTGTGGCCTCTTCATGGCCCTGCCTCGCAGAAGAACAGCAGTGGTCTGGGAATAGACTTTCAGAAAGCCTTTGACAAGGTCCTTCGCCAAAGGCTCTTAAGCAAAGTAAGCAGTCCTGGGATAAGAGGGAAGGTCCTCTCATGGATCAGTAGCTGGTTAAAAGACAGGAAACAAAGGGCAGGAATAAATGGTCAATTTTCAGAATGGAAAGAGGTAAATAGTGATATTCCCCAGGGGTCTGTACTGGGACCAGTGCTGTTCAATATATTCATAAATGATCGGGAAAAAGGGGTAAACAGTAAGGTGGCAAAATGTGCAGACAATACAAAATTACTCACGCTAGTTAAGTCCAAAGCTGACTGTGAAGAGTTACAAAGGGATCTCACCTAACTGGGTGACTGGGAACAAAAGGGCAGATGAAATTCACTGCTGAAAAATGCAAAGTAATGCACAGTAGAAAACATAATCCCAGCTCTACATACAAAATGATGGGGTCTAAATGAGCTGTTACCACTCAAGAAAGAGATCTTGGAGTCATTGTGGAGAGTTCTCTGAAAACATTCCCTCAATGTGCAGCGGCTGTCAAAACAGCGAACAGAATGTTAGGAACCATTAGGAAAGGATTAGATAATAAGAGAGAAAATATCATATTGCCTCTATATAAATCAATGGTGTAGTAAGATGAGGCCCTGAAACATAAACCCTTATCAGAGGCCCAGTATGAGGCCTGAACTAAAGTAATGGTCAAGACTTTGCTAACATAAAGCAAAGTTAAGCTGTGAGCCAGAGGCAGGCCCTGCTCACAGAAGCTGGCAAGGAAAGGGTTAATGCTGCAAAAAGAGACATACCTAAAAGGTACTGGACACCAGATATCAGAACATTTGCATACTTGTACATTTCACACACAACAAGGAACAGGCTGACCCATCCCAAAGACAGGGCCAAAAGGGTAATATGATGGATAGAGTTGTTTTGGTTGAACCAACATGTACAAGGTAAGAGGCGGCACCTTGCTACGTAGAGGGGTTGTACCTCAATACGTCAGGAGTGATGTGTAACTTGTTTGTAACTGTGTATAAGAATGCATCCCTGGGGCGCTGTCTTTGTCCAGCCTAGGGGGCAGTGGAAAGTCCCGCCACTGACTGAGCTGAGTCCATTGTCAAGGGAGCACATATGTACTGGCTAGCAGCACCTTGGCAGCACCTTGGACTTTGTTTGCCGGGGAGCTGGAGACTGTGTATCTCTAAAGGCAATAAACCTGGCCGACGTGCCTTCATACCTTACTAGAGTCTGTGGTCATTGGGGGTTCTCTCGGGATCTGCTGTGTCAGCGATCTGCGCAGAACTGGGGCAGCACACAGAGGGAACACACGCACGCAGCCAATTGATATCAACATTGAACAGAGCAGAGCACCACACCGGGAATGTCTGACAACAAATGGTACGTCCCCATCTTGAATACTGTGTGCAGTTCTGGTCGCCCCATCTCAAAAAGATATATTGGAATTGGAAAAGGTACAGAGAAGGGCAACAAAAATGATTAGGGGTATGGAACAGCTTCCGTATGAGGAGAGATTAAAAAGACTGGGACTTTTCAGTTTGGAAAAGAGACGACTAAGAGGGCATATGATAGAGGTCTACAAAATCTTGACCGGTGTGGAAAAAGTGAATAAGCATCTTAAAGAGCCTCCTTTAGTGTAATTACTGATTTAGGGCATAAAGGGAATGCTGGGGGTGACGTCTGGGTTTCCACCAGGCAGCCCATGCAGAGCCACAGGGGACTTGGATGAACACTGAGGAGATGTATGGCAGAGCATGGGTGAGAATTAAGGGCCTGAGTCTTCTCTCACTTCCACTGGCGAAAATCAGCAGTAACACCTCTGAAATCAGCGGGGCCCTGCCAGCGTCACGCTGGGGTGAACGAGAGCAGATCCGACCTAGCAGAATATGAGGAACAGTATAGAGCAGGGCAATGCAGGGGTTAATAACGGGATCCACATTGTTTAGGGACACCATCCAAAGCCCACTGAAGTCAATGTCAAGCCTCTAATTGACTTCCAGGGCCTCTGGATTCAACTCTAAGCAGGGAGGCAGGGATGTGATTAGAGTATCCAGCTCCTGGCTTTGTCACTGATGCTCTGCAATGTTGGGTCCAATCCTGCAAGGTGCCCCTGCACACCCTCAACACCCACTGACATTCACAGAAGTGGGGGGCGCTCAGTACCTCACAGGCAGTGTCAGGGCCGCCATCTTGGGATTGGTCCTGCTTTGAGCAGGGGGTTGGACTAGATGACCTCCTGAGGTCCCTTCCAACCCTGATGTTCTATGATTCTATGATCTCTCTGTGCCTTGGTTTATTGATCTGGAAAATGGGGATAATGTGACCGGCTACACCTCCAGAGGCGGACAGTGAGTTGAACTGAATGAATATTTGTGCCCGGGGTCCACAGGGGAAGGCGCCAGGATGAATGTCGAGGTTTTATACTGAGTTGCTGCTAATCGAAGCTAGAGCTTTTCCTGAGCTGTCTAGAGCATGGGTGATCCAATTTGCTGGTGACTCCAACATTGGAGGAGAAAGAGATGCGAAGGCGCAGGGCAGGTGTAAACCACAGAGGGATGCAGGGGGATGAGACCAGTGGATGCCATCTGGGACAGGAGGAAAGTGGACATGACACGGCACAGGAGATCCTGCACTCACCGAGTGGGGGCTTTGGTGGCATGGGCACATGGAGATGTGAGGGTGGGGGAAGTCACCTGAGGGCAGGGAGTGACTCCCAGAAACATATGGGCTGGTAGCAACCAGGCTGCGAACTAAGGCTCCTTTCCTCCCCCCCTTTACCTCTACCCTGAAGGTCCCTGGGGTTCCACCTCCTGAGAGTTGTGGGGGGGGGGTTGGAATTCCTCCCTAGAGCTTGAGGGTGTCTTGACTTGCCTGCCCCCCCCCGCACTGTGGAGCCCCTCCCTCCTTTTGGGGGGGCAGATCTGGGGGAAGCTGTGGTAAGGAGAGCCCCTGGAAGCATGACTGTGCTGACCGGGCGGGGAGGGGGGAGGCAGCGCCAGTGGATCCAGGTGGCAGAGCAGAGGCAAAGGGCATCTGAGCACATCCTCCGCCCTGTGTTCTGAAATCTGGGTGGATCAGCAGATGAAGGGGGCGCAGCCCCCAGCTTCTTGGGCAGGGAGATCAAATCCTGGCCCCCCATGGACGAACTGGAAGGAAACTCCAGGCGCTCTGCTCCCCTACCCAGGCTTCTCCTGCAGAGGGGCCTGTGAGTGCGACTCGCAGGAGAGGCAGAGAAGGTGAATCTGACTAGGAACGCACAGCGGGACTCTGTCGGTAAGAAGCCAGGGCTGCTCTCTGGGAGAAATCGCCTGGAACAAACTCGAGGCAGGTAATAGCCCTAGTGCAGCCACACCCTGGCATTTCCCATGGCCAGACCGGCTCCCCGTCACCTCGGGGGCATATCGGGACCATGCAAAGAAAGGCAGCAGAATCGATTCATGGAGGGGAGGGAGAGCTGTGGAGCCACGAAGGCAGCTAAAAATATAGTCATGTCTCTGCAGGGGAGGTCATGAGCATCTATAAATACCAAGAAGGTAACAATATCAATAACGAGAGGAGGGAATAAGACACAGTCTCAGAGGATGAAAAGCAAAGGAGAGGAAAGCTTAGCCAAGACACCAGAAGGCAGGTCTCCGTAGGAGGAAGCGTTCTCTAATGGTTAGTGCAGATGCCTGTGCCCCAGGACTCCTGGGTTCTATTCCTGGCTGTGCTACTGACTCACTGGTGACTTGGGCCAAGTTACTTCACTTGCCTGTGCCTAAATTGTTCCAGCTGTAATTTTCACTGCACCTGGGGTGGGGGAGGGAGGATAGAAGGGGTGAATTCATATTTGTAAAGCAGCCTAGCCAAATCTTCATGAACCTCCTTACAGTACTGAGGATGATCATGAAAAAAAAAAGCGTCATATTCTGCTTGCTTGTTGGGTAAACATAATCATCTGACCACCCTCAGGTTAATGGGACTTTATAGGGCTGCTGTAGAGCCTTTTCCAAGCAGCACTAGTAACGTTTAATTGTTAGCATTATTTTATTATATACAGAAATCTATATTAAGGTTGCATAGTTAAATACACAAAAGTTAGGAAATGCCAAGTTAAGGTGGCCCACATAACCTTAACTCTGCCCCCTTGTATGTCTCCATTACACTACAGTCTGCAATTATGTGATCACAAACTGGACCAGATCTTCATTACACCTACTTTGTCCTTCTCCTGTGGCACAAAGCTACCAGAAAACCAGTGGAGTTGGCCAGCTCAGGATTCCCTCCTGCCTCCAGGTAGCATAGAGCCATTGTAGCCAACTCTATATCCCCACCTCCCTGCCTCCAGCACAGGAGATGTGTCTAGGTGGATGGGGAGTGGCCAGCATGAGGGTTTTCTCTGGTATAATTGCATCAATGCAGTACAATTGGTGAGAATTTTCCCAGTGTAGACAGGAACCATAACTGTTTTCCTCCTAGTGCAAAAGTGGATGAGTGGGTAAATGCGAAGGGGATCAGAGAATGAGAAAAACGGCAAAGACAATGGAAAAAAGAAAGGTATGGGGAGAAGCAAAATTAAGCAGAAAGCAAAAGATAAGCTATTGACTGGGGGAGTGAGGTCCTTGTGGTTAAGGAATTAGACATTGGGGGTTCTATGCTGGGTTCTGCCACAGACTCTCTGTGTGACTTTCTGCAAGTTATTTGGAGTGCAGATCCACTCTGAAAAGTGACTCTCTCAAAAGGATGTCGGGGCTCCTGTGTTTATTGTGTCTCCAGAACAAATGCACTGTTTTGGGTAGTTTATTGTTCTTAGCTGCCAGCTCAGCAACCCCCACATGGGATCTGAGACTCAAGCTGGGTTTTAGCTTCTGTGTGCATTATCATTGCAGTTGCTCAGATACTACAGGAAGGCACAACCTGAAGGACCGTGGCAAGATGTGCTAGATGCTGTGACCCTGCCTCATGCCCACACCAGTGCAGAAGCTGGTGCAGAGATGGAGGTGGATGGCCAGGGGCCAGTTTGGGGGACTTAAGTGATGCATAGGCCTTCTGCTGGACCTCTGCATGGGGTGGATTCCCACAGTGAC
Organism: Terrapene triunguis; assembly: GCF_002925995.2. Taxonomy (NCBI): domain Eukaryota; kingdom Metazoa; phylum Chordata; order Testudines; family Emydidae; genus Terrapene; species Terrapene triunguis. The sequence goes on along the minus strand of NW_020664419.1, from coordinate 782,107 downwards.
TGGTGTGTGAGTGTCTGGAGGATGGGAGGCCTGAATGTTACCAGCAGCTGGCCCTGAGTGCTAGGAGCAGTTACAAAAATGTTGGGTGGGATTTTCCAAAGTGCTTAGTCTTGACCTAATTCTGCTCCCAAGGGAGTTAATGGCAAAACTGCTTGAGTATGTCTACACTGCAGCTAGGAGCAAGCCGCCCAGCCCCGGTTAACAGACTTGTGCTTGCAGGGCTCATGCTAGTGTGCTACAAACAGCTGTGTGGATATTGCAGCCCTGGGGGAGGCTGGGGCTAGCCACCCAAACTTACCCCAAAGGGTGGGGTGGGCTTGAGCTCAGATGGCTAGCCCAAGCCTCTGGCTGGTGCTACAATGTCCACATGTGCTTACACAAGCCCTGCTAGCACAAGTCTGTCTACCCAGGCTCACTCTAGCTGCAGTGTAGACTTACCCATTACGACTTCAATGGGAAGATCAGCATCTGGAGATGCTGGATGCTGTAGACTTCTCCCAGCTGCTGAACAGTGTATGGGAATCTTCCCGAGACAACTTGGATTTGACACATACCAAGCCAAGGAGGCTCTGGAAACACTGCACAGCAAAGCCAAGCTCTGTGGAGTAGGCAGTAAGTGTTTCGTGGTGACCACTTTAGGGCCGCAACATCACAAGGTATTTTAACAAATCTGTGGTCACTTTGTGGACCTTCATGCTTGTCACCATGTGCTGCACACCAGGCCCTCTCAGAGGTCCAGAGAGGCCCGGGCCACTTCCAGCTTTTGAGGCCCCTAGCCATAATAAAAATAAAAAAATGACGACACATGAAAACAAAATAAGGAACCAAAAAAAGAGTGAGACATAATTTGAATGTTTTTTTATTTAACAAATGCTTTTCTAGCCTTTTTCTGTGCAAATGCACTAATTATTGAGGAAAAATCTAGCTTTTGTGCAATGTCACAGCTGATATTAAGCATGGCGAGCCCATTCAAACGCTCTTGTTCCATAGTTGAACGGTGATAGTTCTTTACCTGCTTCAACACATTCACCTGATGCAGGCAAACTGACAAAAATATGCAATGCAATTGTGATATTAGGAAACACCCCAGAGAGTCCAAATTTGAGTATTTCTTGAAGTAATTCCTTTGGCTTGCAATCCAATTTAAAATTCGTGGAATATCATAGAATCATAGACTTTAAGGTCAGAAGGGCCCATTATGATCGTCTAGTCTGACCTCCTGCACAACGCAGGCCACAGAATCTCACCCACCCACTCCTGTAACAAATCCCTAACCTATGTCTGAGCTATTGAAGTCCTCAAATCGTGGTTTAAAGACTTCAAGGTGCAGAGAATCCTCCAGCAAGTGACCCGTGCCCCATGCTGGAAAGGAAGGCGAAAAAACCCCAAGTCCTCTGCCAATCTGCCCTGGAGGAAAATTCCTTCCTGACCCCAAATATGGCCATCAGCTAAACCCTGAGCATGTGGGCAAGACTCACCAGCCAGACACCCAGGAAAGAATTCTCTGTAGTAACTCAGGTTTCAGAGTAGCAGCCGTGTTAGTCCGTATCCGCAAAAAGAACAGGAGTACTTGTGGCATCTTAGAGACTAACAAATTTATTTCCATTCTATGCATCCGATGAAATGGGCTGTAGCCCACGAAAGCTTATGCTCAAATAAATTTGTTAGTCTCTAAGGTGCCACCAGGGGCGGCTCCAGGCACCAGCGCTCCAAGCGCGTGCCTGGGGCAGCAAGCCGTGGGGGGCGGCGTGCCGGTCGCCGTGCGGGCAGCAGTCAGGCTGCATTCGGCGGCATGTCTGCGGGAGGTCCGCTGGTCCCGCGGTTTTGGCGGCAATTTGGCGGCGGGTACACCGAAGGCGCGGGACCGGCAGACTTCCCGCAGGCATGCCGCCGAATCCGCGTTACCAGCGGACCTCCCGCAGGTGCGCCGCCGAAAGCCGCCTGACTGCCGTGCCTGGGGCGGCAAAATACATAAAGCTGCCCCGGGTGCCACAAGTACTCCTGTTCTTTTTGTAGTAACTCAGATCCCACTCCATCTAACATCCCATCACAGGCCATTGGGCATATTTACCGCTATATATATTTGTTTGAGGAAGATGACCTCGTCACTGAGATCTTTTGAGATTTCTTTGTTGTACTGTTGCTGAAATTGTTCAGCTTCAGAAAGTAGATCTTCATTACTCGGTCTGTTGAACTGCCAAAGAAACCCAAAAAGTGTACAAATTAGTCGCAGTGACTCAAATCGACGTGTAAGACCTGATTGAATAGAGTCAAGGATGACAAGGAAGACATTGACCCTATAATGCTGCTCGGCATCGGATTCAGTAGGTAAGTTGCGATTGGTGGAGAACTCAGTGAAATGCCAATATTCTGTGCTACTAATTTGGACTCAGTCAGGATCGCATCCCATTGTTCACGAATCTGTTGAATGTCATTGATAAGACTTTCAATGTTATCCCTCTCAACATCAAGTGTAGCATTGCATGCTTCCTTTACCAGATTAGTTTGGTGGATCATTGTAAGTAGCTTCATCCACAAAGATGACATCAGAATGCATTCAAATTTGGACATGTGCTTCTGAACAGACTGAAGTTCAGTTCGAGCCTGTGCAGTGAGACTGAGAGATTCAAGCTCATTTAAAGCCTTTCTCACAGAATTCAAATGCCGCGCAACTGGTTGAACACCATCAATCCGTGCAGACCATCTAGTTTTGGACATCCCATGCAATGAAACAGGAAGAGATTGCTTTAGAATTTCCCACCTTTGTGGACAGTTATTGAAGAGATTGTACATTTGCTGAACAGTTCCAAAGTAAGTAATTGCCTCCTTGCATGATTCAGCACAGTCAACACCTACAAGGTTTAGTGTGTGGTTTCCACAGCTGGAGAAAATGCAGTTTGAATTATGCTCAAGCAGAACTGCTTGTACACCTTTGTACTTCCCAGCCATATTAGATCCATTGTCATAGGCTTGACCAATGCAGACTTGAAAATCTAACTTAAAACCTTCTAGAATTGCTAGTACTCGAGCAGCAATTTCTTTTCCAGTTTTTCTCGTGAAATTATTAAACAAAATAAACCTTTCTTCAATTGAAAATATCGAATAACCATAGTAGTCTGTTCCTTGTGAGAACAATCTGGAGTGGCATCAACAACGATTGAAAAATACTTGGCATTTCGAATCTCATCAAGAATTGTGTGTACGAATGACCCACCTAGCTCAATAAACTTGTTTTGTATGCGTGTGGAGAGATAATGAACTTGCATGCGCTTGACTCTCTTGCGATTCTCGAACACGTTTAACATGCTCTGATAAAAGTGGGTCATATTTGCTGAGGAGCTCAACTATGCCTAAAAAGTTTCCATTTACACGATCACCAATACGTTGACTGGAACTGAAGAAAGCCAATCCTCGCTCAGAAAGAAAAAGGATGACATTCAGGATGCGCTTAAGAAGTTTTTTCCAGTTATTAGTTTCTGTAGAGAGTTCAGTCAAGAGTAAATTCTCAACTGAACTTTCAGCTGATGCTGCCCTACTGGCTGATGTCCATGCAACATAGTTTTCTTTGTGTGACATTGAACGCTCATGGGATGGTATTCGGTCTTTCAACTTCCTCCAACCTCTGTTGATGCTCCATCCTGATTGATCAGAGAGAACTGATACATTTGCAGCACTTTTGTTCAAAATGAAGCAGGGTGCACAGTACAGAGATTGTTTTTCCGTACTCCAGCATAACCAGTCTCTTGTGCAGGTCTCACCATTTGCAAGAGTTTTTGTCAGCAGACGAGTAGGGAAAGCAGGATTATCAGCATCTCGGGGACTGTTACTCAGAATTTCAAAACAACTAATTTGAAGAAAAGATTGCATTTAGGCAGCATTGCTCTTGTCAATAATTCCAATGTCAGTCACAGTCAAACCTTTAGTACTCATGAATTGCTCTTGCTGCGTAAGATCTACATGTTCCTGTTGCTGTTGAGTGTCTTGATCGTACATACACAGGATCTTCTGCTGCATCTGTTACTGTTGGCACATCTCCTTCTTGACTACTGTCCTCATGTTCAGGTATTGGCATTGAAATATCACCTGTTGCAGTTGCGGAGTTTTCATTATCTGTAGCATTGTTTGTTGGGCAAGGTGTGTTTTCCAGTGGTTTGAGAAATGAAGTTATTGGCTTCGAGCTCTTAGCTGCTGCTTCACTCCGTTGTTTTCGCCGTCTCTTGCTTGCACCACTTTCAAATCTCCTCTTCAGAGTGATCTATACGGTTATTAGGTAGCCTATCCACACTTGAAATATTCTTCTGTAAATAAGTAGCTTATCTACACTTGAAATCTTCTACTGTAAACCTGTACGCAAATGCTGAATGGTACACAAATGCTGAAAAGACTTAAAACGAAGGAATACTAATGAAGAACACACAATGAAACAGTCAGACAGGTTATTATCCTTATCACTGAATCAAAACTCAAGAACTCAAGGTATAATATAACAGGCTGAGCTAAAGACAAAGGGATGACATATATATACACCTCTACCTCGATATAACGCTGTCCTTGGGAGCCAAAAAA
>NW_020664419.1:719732-777141 GCF_002925995.2 Terrapene triunguis | reverse complement strand
AAGTACTCCTGTTCTTTTTGTAGTAACTCAGATCCCACTCCATCTAACATCCCATCACAGGCCATTGGGCATATTTACCGCTCTATATATTTGTTTGAGGAAGATGACCTCGTCACTGAGATCTTTTGAGATTTCTGTGTTGTACTGTTGCTGAAATTGTTCAGCTTCAGAAAGTAGATCTTCATTACTCAGTCTGTTGAACTGCCAAAGAAACCCAAAAAGTGTACAAATTAGTCGCAGTGACTCAAATCGACGTGTAAGACCTGATTGAATAGAGTCAAGGATGACAAGGAAGACATTGACCCTATAATGCTGCTCGGCATCGGATTCAGTAGGTAAGTTGCGATTGGTGGAGAACTCAGTGAAATGCCAATATTCTGTGCTACTAATTTGGACTCAGTCAGGATCGCATCCCATTGTTCACGAATCTGTTGAATGTCATTGATAAGACTTTCAATGTTATCCCTCTCAACATCAAGTGTAGCATTGCATGCTTCCTTTACCAGATTAGTTTGGTGGATCATTGTAAGTAGCTTCATCCACAAAGATGACATCAGAATGCATTCAAATTTGGACATGTGCTTCTGAACAGACTGAAGTTCAGTTCGAGCCTGTGCAGTGAGACTGAGAGATTCAAGCTCATTTAAAGCCTTTCTCACAGAATTCAAATGCCGCGCAACTGGTTGAACACCATCAATCCGTGCAGACCATCTAGTTTTGGACATCCCATGCAATGAAACAGGAAGAGATTGCTTTAGAATTTCCCACCTTTGTGGACAGTTATTGAAGAGATTGTACATTTGCTGAACAGTTCCAAAGTAAGTAATTGCCTCCTTGCATGATTCAGCACAGTCAACACCTACAAGGTTTAGTGTGTGGTTTCCAGAGCTGGAGAAAATGCAGTTTGAATTATGCTCAAGCAGAACTGCTTGTACACCTTTGTACTTCCCAGCCATATTAGATCCATTGTCATAGGCTTGACCAATGCAGACTTGAAAATCTAACTTAAAACCTTCTAGAATTGCTAGTACTCGAGCAGCAATTTCTTTTCCAGTTTTTCTTGTGAAATTATCAAACAAAATAAACCTTTCTTCAATTGAAAATATCGAATAACCATAGTAGTCTGTTCCTTGTGAGAACAATCTGGAGTGGCATCAACAACGATTGAAAAATACTTGGCATTTCGAATCTCATCAAGAATTGTGTGTACGAATGACCCACCTAGCTCAATAAACTTGTTTTGTATGCGTGTGGAGAGATAATGAACTTGCATGCGCTTGACTCTCTTGCGATTCTCGAACACGTTTAACATGCTCTGATAAAAGTGGGTCATATTTGCTGAGGAGCTCAACTATGCCTAAAAAGTTTCCATTTACACGATCACCAATATGTTGACTGGAACTGAAGAAAGCCAATCCTCGCTCAGAAAGAAAAAGGATGACATTCAGGATGCGCTTAAGAAGTTTTTTCCAGTTATTAGTTTCTGTAGAGAGTTCAGTCAAGAGTAAATTCTCAACTGAACTTTCAGCTGATGCTGCCCTACTGGCTGATGTCCATGCAACATAGTTTTCTTTGTGTGACATTGAACGCTCATGGGATGGTATTCGGTCTTTCAACTTCCTCCAACCTCTGTTGATGCTCCATCCTGATTGATCAGAGAGAACTGATGCATTTGCAGCACTTTTGTTCAAAATGAAGCAGGGTGCACAGTACAGAAATTGTTTTTCCGTACTCCAGCATAACCAGTCTCTTGTGCAGGTCTCACCATTTGGAAGAGTTTTTGTCAGCAGACGAGTAGGGAAAGCAGGATTATCAGCATCTCGGGGACAGTTACTCGGAATTTCAAAACAACTAATTTGAAGAAAAGATTGCATTTAGGCAGCATTGCTCTTGTCAATAATTCCAATGTCAGTCACAGTCAAACCTTTAGTACTCATGAATTGCTCTTGCTGCGTAAGATCTACATGTTCCTGTTGCTGTTGAGTGTCTTGATCGTACATACACAGGATCTTCTGCTGCATCTGTTACTGTTGGCACACCTCCTTCTTGACTACTGTCCTCATGTTCAGGTATTGGCATTGAAATATCGCAGTTGCGGAGTTTTCATTATCTGTAGCATTGTTTGTTGGGCAAGGTGTGTTTTCCAGTGGTTTGAGAAATGAAGTTATTGGCTTTGAGCTCTTAGCTGCTGGTTCACTCAGTTGTTTTCGCCGTCTCTTGCTTGCACCACTTTCAAATCTCCTCTTCAGAGTGATCTATACGGTTATTAGGTAGCCTATCCACACTTGAAATATTCTTCTGTAAATAAGTAGCTTATCTACACTTGAAATCTTCTACTGTAAACCTGTACGCAAATGCTGAATGGTACACAAATGCTGAAAAGACTTAAAACGAAGGAATACTAATGAAGAACACACAATGAAACAGTCAGACAGGTTATTATCCTTATCACTGAATCAAAACTCAAGAACTCAAGGTATAATATAACAAGCTGAGCTAAAGACAAAGGGATGACATATATATACACCTCTACCTCGATATAACGCTGTCCTTGGGAGCCAAAAAAACTTACCGCGTTATAGGTGAAACCGTGTTATATTGAACTTGCTTTCATCCACCGAGGTCCCCCACCCCCCCCCCCCGGAGCACTGCTTTACTGCGTTATATCCAAATTTGTGTTATATCGGGTGGCGTTATATCGAGGTAGCGGTGTAGTAAACACAGACCCAGATACAGACAGAGGGATAATGTCCAAAAATTTCAAACGTGTGTCCTCACAAAACTCACTGTACAAGATTGTCCTCACAAATTTCCCCTTGAATCTGGGCCTATAGACTACGAAAGCCTATGATGATGGCCAAGCTACCAAGCTAGGGCTCAACCAACCAATCAGTCCCCTCTTTTAGCTACCATATGAAGAAAATAATGAGGAAGTCTCACACATAAATAATTCCTTAGTCAACTAGACGTGAAACTATAAAGACACTAAAATGTAACAATTCTCTATCTTTCAACACGCACTTGATCCACCACCAGCCACTAGTAGTGGTTTGTGGCACTTTTAAGACTAACAGATGTATTGGAGCATAAGCTTTCGTGGGTGAATTCACCCACAAAAGCTTATGCTCCAATACATCTGTTAGTCTTAAAGGTGCCACAGGACTCTCTGTTGCTTTTTACAGATCCAGACTAACACGGCTACCCCTCTGATACTTAGTAGTGGGTTTGTTTAATCAGCTGATCTGAGAGGACACGGTCTAATCTTGTGCCATCAGAACCAATATATTTTTATTAATATTTATGAACATGTTTAACTCTTTAATATGACAAAATCTATATCAGTTAACAAAAAAATTATGTCTTTTACCAAATCACATCTCTTATTTGCTGAAATTTGCTGCTCTAAGCTGAGAGAGTGGGTCACATTTTGGTCTGATAAGGATGTGCATAAAAAAAAGTTGCGAAACATATCAAATGCCAAAAAATTGACAAGTGCCTAAATTTGAGGCCCCCTTTCAGCTTGAGGCCCAGGCCAAATGGCCCTCCTGGCCCCCCCCCTCTGATTGGCCCTGCTGCACACTACAGACACCTCATGCTATGTCCACACTTAAAAAGCAACAGCTGCAGTGCCGTAGCATGTCAGTGTAATCACTTACTACAGCGATGGAAGGGTTCTCCCGTCGCTGTAGTTAGTCCAGGTGGTACCTGGATCGATGGAAGGTTAGGTCAGGGGATTTGGTCCTCTTAACTATGTCCCTCGAGGGTGTGGATTTTTCACATCCCTGGGAGACGTAGTTATGCCCATGTAAAATCAGTGTAGACCAGCCCTCAAAGCTTCACAGCGATGGCTGGAACAGAGCTCTGATCCACCTGCTCTAAAAGTACCAACCCCCGCCACTTGAGCTTGAGGAGAATCTCACTTAGTAGCAATCTAGGACCTCTGAATGCACAGTACCGATTCCATCCAGTAGAAGGTGCATACACACGCTCTGCAATCTTCATACAATGTTTACATTTCCATAGTAACTTTTATCCAACGATCTCAACATATTTTGCAAACTTTCATTAACTTAGTCACACAATCCCCTGCTCCAGGAGGCAGGTAAGTATTATTAGCTGTATTTTCCAGATGGGTAAACTGAGGCACGGTTAAATTATCAGCCCAAAGTCCATCACAGAGGTGGGAGTAGAACCTAGGCGTTCCAGCCCCCATGTCTAAACTACACAGCCTTTCTTTCCACTTTGGCATATTAGCCAGAATGTTATTAATGTTGCAGTAGAGTCAATTGGAGAAGCTCATTCATTGGTAACATTCAACTCTGCTCTGTGTCCCTGTTCCTGCTCCGCTAACAGCCTGTATATAAAGAGTTGGACAGGCCCAAGAATACATTTCCCAGATCGCAACACTCTAAGGTCACACAAGGTCGAACAGCTGTTTGCTTCCATTCGCTGCTCAGTTGTACCTGATTATGAGAGATATCACTCATTCCAGTCTCCCGCTCAGATCGGTGTCCCTTGCACATGGACCCTGCATTACTTCTCTGTAAATTATTGACAGCCGGAAAAGCAGAAACCAGAAACTGAGCTGGTGGAAAATGTGATAAACCTCCTGGAACAAATGCTGAAACCCTGCTATTGGGGCTGCAAGACTCTTCCCCATGTCAGGATGTGTATGGAGTCAATAGTGAATTTCTTGTGTGGTGTGAATACAGTGTATATTGACAGTCCAATAATACCCAGATTGCAACAAGATATTGCTATATCTATTATGCCTCACAAAACCTGTGTGAGGAAGGTGTGGGTAAAAGTTTATTTTTACAGAAGACTTAAATAGAGACACACTAAAAGTTCACAAACCAGGGGTTCAAAAAATACGGACAGCATCAGGCTGAGGGACCTAAACGAATATGGGAGTAAAGAGAGTTTGGAAAACTGAAGTTTACAAAAATGGGATCTCCCTGCAGTATCCTCATATTGCAGATGGGGTACAGAGTGGCTAAGTGACTTGCCCAACAGCAGTCAGTGATGGCATAGAAGCGGGGAATCTAACTGCCAGACGATCCCAACCTCAGAAGGGAATCCATGACTTGTCTCTCACCAAACCCCAGTGCTATCAGCTAAGCAGAACACGAACAAGGATGGAAACCATGACTGCATGCAGATGCAATCTGGGCCAGTAGCAGGCTGTCATTGTGCGGACACAAGGTAACATCTTTTATGGGACCAACTTGTCAGTGGGTGAAAGAGACAAACTTCCAAGCTCCGCTGCAGGTGTCAGAATGTACGTGCACCTGGCTACCAGCTTGCTGGGAAAACCTGGGTCTCGCCCTACAATTTTAGGCAGGGGGAACAGGGGCTTTAACACCTGCAAGCACAGGTGTTGCAGGGAACAGGAGGGGACAGGCCTCGAGCCGGCAGCCTTAAGAACCCTAAACTGCTTCTAACGCGCTGCTCCCCAAGGCTGGGCCACACACTTCGCCTACAGCGCCTTACCCCAGCGCTCAAGCGCAGCCGCCTCCCGAGGGGGGGGAGACTACAACTCCCAGCAGTCTGCGGGGGGCGGCGCGCTCTCCGCGCTTGCGTCACGCGCCGCCCCGCCAATCGGAGCGGGCCTGGGCGGTGAGGTCACTGTGGGTGACGTCAGGGGTCCAGAGAGAGGCTCTCCGGCAGAGGCGAGCGGAGCAGGGCTCGGGGCTGAGGGGAGAGCGAGTCGGAGCTGGGGGAGGCAGGAGCGGCCAGGCCCCGCCAGCCGCAGGGCGCAGCAGCAGCAGGAGGAGGAGAGGGCTCGCCAGCGGGTCGGTGCCCGGCGCCCCCCCCCCGGGGAGCCGCCCCTGCCGGGTCCCCCCCCCAGCCCGGAGGAGCCGGGGCTCTGACAGCCCGAGAGGAGGAGCCGGGCAGCCGGGGGCACCATGTCCTCCCCCAGCCCGGGCAAGAGGCGGATGGACACCGACGTGGTCAAGCTGTATCCTTCCCGCGCGGGGGAGACCCCCTACAGCCCCTGTGGAGGGGAGGGGAGAGACCCCCCCAGGTCCCTCTGTGGGGGGGGAGAGACTCCCCCCATATTGCCCTGTGGGGAGGGGGGAAGACTCCCCCATATTGCCCTGTGGGGGAGGGGGACCCTCCCCCATCCTCCTGGGGGTGGGGGGAGAAAGAGAGACCCTCCCGTCTCATGAGTGAGGGGGGGCGAGAGAGAAAGAGAGACCCTCTCCCATCTCATGTGTGGGGGAGAGAGAGAGACGTCCCCCATCCCCCTGTATGTATGGGGGAGACCCCACAGGGAGGAAGGGGGTGAAAGGCCTCCCCCATTTGACAGTGGGGGGAGGAGAGAGAGAGAGTCCCCATCCCCCTGGGTGGGGAAGAGAGAGACCCCAGTGAGGAAAATACCCTGGGGGAGACACCCTCAGCCCAGTGGAGGGTGACACCCCTTATCCTCCCCCCCCCCCCCAGTGGTGTACGATTGCCAGGGTCAGTCCCTCTGATCTCCCATGGTGAAGGGGAGAGAGAGTGCCCCTGTGAAACCAGCTCTATCTGTGGGGGGGAGAGGGTGAAACTCCCCTAGACCAGCCCCACTCCTGGGGGACCCCCTTCCAAACACCTCCCAAACACCAACCCTTCCCACTCTGCTGAGGAGAGGCCTCCTAGACAAGCAGATCCCTCTCCCCCAGTCCTGGGGACTCCAGATCTCTCTCCCAGCCTGAGCTCCCCCACAAACACCAGATCCCCCAGCCTAAGGACTGAAGGCCCTTTTAAATCACGGAGACTCGGCCTGGGGGATAGAGGCTACCCCAACCACCTATCCTGGGGGGAAATTAGTACCTTTAAGGACTGGGGCAATGGGACAGGATCCTCCAGTCCAGCCTAGGGCAACTCCTTTTCCTCCCCCTGGGATTGTGACTCCCCCCAGGGTAAGGGAGAGATGACCCCCCCCCACCCATCAGATATTATGACAGCTGGTGGTCAGCCTCGGAAGGGGTATTTCAAAGGAATATCCCCCCCACTTCTAGATGGCTCCCCTCTTTCCCCCAGCCCCCTTCCCTGGAATGTAGTTCTACAGCTTAGGGTGGTCAGGAGTGGGGCTGAGAGAATGGGGAGGCCTTGTCTAATAGCCACAGCCCAGAGAAAACCTTTTGTGATGTTTATTATTATTTACTCCATGGTTTCAGCCTGCAGTTCCCAAAGCTTCTGGTGCCAGTCTAGGGATTTGTGGGGGTTTTATTTTTTTAAATTTTTTTTTTTGGGGGGGGAGGATAGCCTAGTTTGCAACAAACCAAAAATAAGGTGCCATGGAGTGAGAAGAAGGGGTTTCAGTGCGATTGAAAAGTCTCTTCCCCTCCACCCCCCCTTCTTGCTAGAGGTTTTGTTTATGTAACACTCCAGTTTAGGGTAGGTTTTTTTCTTTCCTAATGGATCTATTTTTATTTTTCTCAGTATTTTTATTCTCGCCCTTCATAGGATGGTGTATCCCTCTCTTTTGCTGTCTGGAGTGTGGGTGGCTTTTGAAATATCGTTGGGAATTCGATTATAGAATTGTTTTATTAATAGTTTTGTTTACAAGGTGGTGGTGGTGGGGAGAATCGACATAACCAACTGAAATGCTTTCAGAGATATTTTTTCCCCCAAGAGAATTTAGGGGTGAGGGATCTGTTTTTTGATTGTGGTAGGAAGGTTGGGGGTTGATAAACAGATCTGATTTAGTTGCTAAAGGCAGAGATAAACAAACTTATTTGGTTTTGTTTTTTAAAAGAAGGGGTGAAATCAACAACACTAATGTTTATGGCATGAGGACAATTTACCCGAAGAAAACTTGATGATGTTTTGTATGTATGTTTTTATACAAAGCTTCTTTATTTTTAATGTTGTTTATAACAGATAGGAAATGACTACCGATCATGGTAGAATCTGTGCTATTTTTATTCTGGAGTTTAGAGTTACAACATGTCATACCCTCCCAAATGCAAATTTCAATTGATGGTTAATTTCACCAGGAGGAGGGTTGAGAACTCCAGCTGTTTAGTGGAAATAATCTTCATTGTGTATAATTTTTGAAAAGGACTGTGCTGGAGTGTGGATGAGGCCCATTATGACCTGATGCATTTTCTCCCCCACTTTTTTTTTCCTGCTTGGTAGCTGACATCTAGAATGACTACAGTATTTTAGGCGACAAAGAGCAGTTTTTTGGTATATTATGGCTTGGTGGTAGATGAAGAGCAGTAAATAGGTTGACATTCCTCTCAATTCCAATTAGTTTCCGATCTCCTGCTCTTTTCCCCTGACAAAAGAATCCAGAAGCTTTTAAAAACTGTAGCTTTTATTATTGTTACCCCAATGTTCTTGGTATTTGAGACAGAAGGGTAGAGCGGTTTGTTTCTTGTGGACAGTAAAGTTAGGAAGTTGTGTATGTCAGATGACTCTCTTCTCTACCTTCCTCCTTCCCCAGTCTTTTTGTTTGTCTGGCCTTCCTTCGTATCTCTGGGCCTACACTCTGATTCATCCTAAACTACTGAGCCACTTCATTTTTCTGTGTAATCCTCCTATCTGTAAACTGATCTGCACATTATCTGAAATAAGTGTGTGTTTGAGGGGTGCGGGTGGGGTGGGGATTGAAGCTGGTTATGGTGGTGAGTAAATGAGAGAGAACTGTACTGAAGGAATGTACTTGAATGTGGCTTGAATTTTTTTTTTGTTTGCTGCCATTTTCATTACAATCTCCCGTTTCAGCCTCTCTTTAATGTCTCTAGTATATAATCATGGCACAGATTTACAGCCTGCCAAGAGCTACCTTGTCTAGGAAGGGACTAGAGAGCAAGTTACAAGTCTGCTGCCTTTTACTGCTCTGACAGGTTTAGGAGAGGAGTGGAGTCCTTCTTTATTATTCCTATTTTCAATCCCAACACGTCCATGTCCTTTTGTAGATGTTTCTTTGTGACCAGAGAACGGGAGAGGTTGGTTGCTTGTGCTCGCTCTCTCTCTCTCTAAATTGCAAGGGGGAGTGTTTTTTTTAACTGATGTTTAATAATCAGCTGGATGATTATGTTCTGACACTGAGTCATTCATTGTTTCTCTTCTGATCCCTTCTCTAAACGCTGGAAAGAGCCTAGAAGCAGGGATTGCATTGCATGTTGACCCTGTTGGATTGATTGTCTCCTTCCCCACACCCCTCTCTTGAGTGTCCTCACTGCCTAAATATCAGACCCAGTAGAGTTGTTCTATTACATGCAGTGCTGTGCACAAAAGATCAGAAGCTTCCTGTGCCCCCACTGGGGAATAACTTTCAAGGAAGTTTTATACCCAGAATATAGGGAATTACTCAATTACCTGAGATCTGATACTGGTGACCATTTAATTTTTTTTTTTTTTTTTATGATCAGTCTAGGGATGTGCATAAGTTTCCCCCTCCCGTCCACCCCCATACTTCCCCAGGTAGAGGGGGGAGCTTGTGCAGCTCACTATGTCCTGAAGGCTTGTGGGACTTGCTCCCTCCCCTGTTGCATGGCAGTTGCAATCCCCCCTCGCCCTGGATGAGCCAGTGCCCCCTGTGAAATGACGAGCTGCTTGTTTTGGAAAAGTGTTTGCAGGCAAAAGGCCTCAGGCAGAGCTTGCAACTCAGCCGATTGGTTGCTCTGTTACTACCCGGAAACTGAGGCCTGGGCGGAGCAACACGAACAGCTGATAGAGTGTGTGACAAGAGTGTGTTTATATACTGGAGAGTGGGGGCTGGGGAAAGAGAAGGAGGCCCAGTGGAAGCCTTTGAAAACAAGCACAGGGCAATCTTTGGAGGAATGGGGTTTTTTTTGGTGTGTGGGGGAAATTTCTTATATAGGCAAATGAGTACAACGGGTAGTGGGTATCCCTGAAATGTTAATCTGTGTGATTTTTGGAGCCCTGCAATTACATTTCTTGGAGGTGATTCTGGTAGGATTACAATAGTATTGAGGTTGGGAGTTTATTCTGCACCAGTATAGCAGTGTACATATGAATGCAGTTTATTTGCAGACTCTATTTGAACTCAATTTTTCAGAATTTTACTTTATTTCCCTTTTATATATAGCGTCTTATGACTTGATCACACTGTCTAAACTTTTAAGTGTCAGAGCTGAAGTTAGAAAAGAACGTCACACACAGTCCATGAAAGGAATTATAAATACAGCCACATTTAGCTTGGTGAATCTTCGTTTTTTTTGGCCATTGGGGGACAAATGGCTGCTGCTGCAGCAAAAATTTTAAACTGCTGAAACTTTGTGAAGAACAGATATACTACACTAATTGACAGAGGGATGACTTTGTTAGAATGAGATCATTTAAAAGTTATTCCAAAATTATTTGAGGCTAAAAATGAAAAATAAATGCTAAGATCTTTCTCCATTTACCTGTGTATTGATGGATGATTTGTTATTGCAAAAGACAGTAATATTGGGTTATATCAGTTGTTAGATTAGCTGAATCAGAGGACAGAAAACAGCTTATGTTCAGGATAAATTTCATTTTAAGCTAAAACTTTCACAAGGTAGAATGTAAATCCTGAAAATGTCTTGGGGAAGTTTTTATACCTTTTGGTCTCCATTTTAATTGACTGAACGGATGGGAGAAGTGATGATACTTTTTCAAACAGATGAAGACTTGGAAACAAAATGCTTAGAATTAGGGCTCGGGAATATGTGGGGCTTGTTTTTGGCATTAGTAGCTTAGGCTGTGGTAGCAAACAAGATATTGTTACTTATCTCAGTTGAACAGTGACCAGTATGCCTCGTATTCACAATCTGAGTGCATGTTCTCCTACCTGCCATTTTAAGAACTTAACCCCATGTATCATTTTGCTAAAACAAAAAATTCTCACAGCCTCAAAGGCAACCTTCAAGAGTATCATCTTGTTTGGTTCAGAGCTGAATTTACCTCCCCTAGCTAATGAATTCCCCTCCCACTTCCCCCCCCCCCCCCATTGTTGCCTTGTCAGTCTGATTGCAGAGGTCATTGAAGCTTAGACTTGCAACACAAACCTGAAAGGGTGCTGCACCTGCTTAATAATATAATTATAGTTTTATGTCAATAACCATTGTACAATATGAATTTGGTTAAAACTTTAGATTGTAAAGCTAGAGGAGACATTTTAATCTGACCCTATTTAAAACAAAGACTTTGTGGATTTTTCAGCATTTGAGTCTTGTTAACTACTTGTGTCTACCATACTACTTGGTTTCCGAGCAATAGTTTTAGTGGACTGTATGCCATTGCAGTCTTTTTGGGGATTACGTTTATGGTTCTCAGAAGCAATTCTTGGTAAAACTAAACTGGAATTAGATTGCTGAGAATTGAGTAAAGTATACTTTACTAAACACTTACTGATTAAACAAATCTTGGAAGCTGTTACTTGGTAGTAACAGTAAAAATATGCATGTGTGCTTTTTAGAAAAGCTAAGTGGCTTGCTTTGTAAAATCGTGTCTTTATTTTTATTCCTCATATTGTCATGTTTAGAAAGGCCTATTTTTAACACGAGTTAAAATGCTTTTATGTAATGTGAGGGCATTCTTCTGTAAATTGGTAAAGATTCAAAGTCAGTTGTGGATGATTTTGTAGTATAGTCACTAACTCTTAAAAGGGAAGCTCTTGCTATGATGAGAACCCCAAAATGTGTTAAAAACCATTTCTTGGCAGAAAGCAAATAACCTCCTACATCTGTCATGGCTGTGAATCACTCTCGCACTGGTAAATTTCAACATGTAGGAGTAGCCATAAGATGCCCCCTGTTGAATTGTTGCCGTCTCCTCTCTGGGTTCTTTGGGTTATGTTTCCATTTGCCTCTGAGACCTTAGATGTAATGTCCTAAGTAAAAGAATGGACTGCAGAACACTGTTTTCTGTTATCAGTGCTACCGTAGAATCAAAAATAGCTATGCTCTCTCAAAATCTTCTGAAAGGCATACTCATAAAATTGAAGCCTTGAATCTTGTGTTCCTGCACTGTTGCTATTGAGGTGCCCAGAAGAATGGTGTTGGAGTGGTGTTACAGCTCTTGAGTGCTGTTGGTACATTACCTTGCCAAACTTTAAGTCTAAATCAGGTCGTAGTAACCTGGGTTTCTGCTCGACAACATAGTATGAGGCCTTGTGATTCATTTCCATCCAATAGAGGGAAAAAGTCAGTTCATTATAGTAGATGTAGATCAGCATACAAGTTGAGCTTTGTAGGGTAACATCCTCAAGCATTACAATCTGGGTTTTTTTTAAAGCAATTTAAAGCAGCAGGAGTGGGCAACAGCAGACAATTAAGAGGTGAGCAGCACAGCAGGAAGGGAACACATGAGCACTGCAGTGGTATAGAATGATCACTCACAATTGCTACATAACTTGTCATTCTTAGCACCTGTTGCTATTTTGTGCACTTTTAAAACCATGTAATTGACCACCATAACCAGGCTATATAAACAACAGATTACTATTAAAAGTAGAAAAGTGCCCACAATTAAAGGGGCAGGGGACAGTATGGAACTTTCTACTGGCCAAACAGCTATCCTGAATTATGCCAATATAGCCATTGTTAAGCTGTAAGTTTGAAGATGGTAAGAGACATTTCTGAGTACTCAGTAGTCGTTTCCCCCCCCTCTTTCCTGGAGTCCTGCCCATGCTCCTGGCAAGAAAGATGAAAAGTAACTGCTGAATAACACATTTTTGAATGTTAGATGAGGCTATATATGTGGGTACATGTGCAGGTATTTAGCAGTTCATTATTTGCCTTCTCTTATTGTGTGTGCTCAACTCCCCTGCTTTCAACACATTTTTCAGTGGCCTCTGTCCATATGTTTCTGGAATAGCCCACATACATAGGGTATTGCTGTTTGCTTCTCCCCACCAAATAGTGCAGGAATGACTAAAGAATCATATGATCTTACAGTGTCTAGGTCAAATAGGTCATCCAGTGTGTCTGCGTGCCAGCACCCTGTTGATCCCTACAGAACACTTGAAATTGAACTGCAGAAAACACTAGAAAATGTACCAAGTGATGGCTCTACCTTAACAACACTTGGGTGACTATTCTATAGTCTAATAGATCTTGCTGTCAGGAAGTGTCTCTATTTTTGTTTGAAATTTTCACTTCTTTAATTTAATCAAGGTTCTCCTGGTTCTACCCTCTTACAGCACCCAAAATTCCTCTGTCCTTGATGTTGACACACTTCAAATACTACTAGGCTGTAATTTTCCCCACCCCCAGGTTATTCATCACTAAGCCAAACTGTCCATAGAGATGCCCCACAAATCAATCTCTGTAGCATTCTGATCACTTTTATTTATATACCTAGGTGTTATATTTAGCAATATTTTTCTGGTAATGAGGTGCCTGGAACTGAAGAGGGGATTGCATGCAGTGTCGGGAAGGAGATATCTATGTTTGCGCGGCCTTCAGGCCCTCTGTTCCCATTCGTGTTTGCAGCTGCGACTGATGCCAGCTTCAAAACTAGTGTGGTTTTAACTGATGCTGCTTTCCAGGCACTATTTCTCATGGTGGTCTTGACATTCTAATGACCTTAAATCACTTACCTTGTTCTCCATAGCAATATGAACGCCTGGAATAACAAGTTGACTTAGTCTCCAGAAAGAGACCAGGTTAATGATGCTCTTCACACACTGTTGTTTTTGGTTTGGGATACCATATCTCACCCATTGCTGAATGGAAGCATCTTTGTCAGCAGTATCATTATAATTGCCATGTTGACTGACAGATCTACTATAACTATAGATTACAGGGCACGTTTTACACACAACATGAAAGGTATGTAGTAAAATACAGAAAGTAACATCTCTGACTTCAATTTCTATTTAATCACTTTGAAGGGACTTCTAGTGTAGCTGTTTAAATTATGTTCTTCACTCTGTAATGATGAGTGTTGCTCTCCCACTCCAGAAGTGGCTGCATTTCAGTGGCATGTACTTGCTTTAATTAAAGTGCAGTGGGATCCTTTAGAATAAGGGGAAGAGTATGGGTGTAAAAATAACTTCCATTACAGTATTAATACAAATCGTTAGTTACTATATTGATCATGCTAAAACATTCTGTAATACCTATGAAAATTTGAGTCTGCAAATTTGGGTTCATTCTGTGACGTCAGCAACTACACCTCTACCTCAATATAACGCGACCCGATATAACACGAATTCGGATATAACGTGGTAAAGCAGCGTTCCGGGGGGGGAGGGGTGGGCTGTGCACTCCGGCGGATCAAAGCAAGTTCGATATAATGCGGTTTCACCTATAATGCGGTAAGATTTTTTGGCTCCCGAGGACAGCGTTATATTGGGGTAGAGGTGTACATTTTTATATCAAATTTTGGCTAACACCTTGTTAGTAAAATTAAGTAAAATTCATTGATAGTAACTGCTTTTTAGAGGCTTTCCATTCTCTGTGAAAGTCTGAGGTGTGAGGCTTTAGTTAAGTTATTGGTCTAGAAGCTACCAGTTCAGCCTCTGCAAGTGTTTCAAGGCCCTGTCTACTTTGGTGCTAGATCTATGAGCTCTCTTTTGTTTAAGCACTTTCCTTGCTAATGACAATTCACTGCAAAATTTACTTAACGTTATTCCTAAATTCCAGTGTGTTTTATATGTGGCCTTGAACGTTCATAATACGTGTTGAGGGTGAGACCTGGAATCTAAGTTACAAATTTGCAAATCATTGCTGCCTTCTTGAATGCAAGATAACGTTGGTATAACAGCTGGTTGTTTCTAGTCAATTATTTGTGGAGCTCTGATAGACTGGTTATATTAGAGAGACGGTATACATAATAATGAGTGGTGTTGGGGAGCAGATTGGACACTGCTATTCATCCCGTCTCATAATGTAACAAGGGAACGGTCAAATGGAAATACGTTAAATTTAAAACTGATTAAAAAAATACTTTTTCACACAACACACCATCTGTAGAACTTGCTGCCACAAGATACCATTGAGGCTAAGAATTTAGCAGGGTTTAAAATAGGATTGGGCATTTATATGAGTAACAAGAATATCCAGAGTTGTTATAGAAAAGGTGGAAAAAACCCTCAGAGGGATGTCTACACAACCCGTGTCAGCGAGTCTCCCAGACTGTTTGGCAGATTTGGGCTAGCAGGGCACGTGCTGTGTAGAAGTTGCTGCTCAGGCTCTGAAGCCCACCCCCTGCTCCCTAGAGCTCCGGCCTGAACTGCAAGTTCAAAGCGCTGTCTACACAGCTATTTTTAGAGTCCTAGCGTGTGCCCTGCTAGCTCTCCCCAAGCCCTGAACCTGCCACGGCGCTCTCCCCAGTCCAATCCCGGCTGGGGGGACAGGTGCCCCTCCCGCCGGACCTGCTGCGGGAGAGGCGCCTCTCCCCCCCCAGCCCAGGTGCTGCTGCAGGGACAGAGAGCTGGAGGGGGTGGGGAGTCCTCTCTTCCCACTGTAGCACCAGTGAGCCCCATTGCACCCAACCCCCTCATCCACAGCCCCCCTGAGCCGTGCGCCCCCCCGCACCTCAACTCTGCTGCCCCAGGCCTGAGCCCCCGCCCACACTCCAAACCCCTTAGTGCCACCCCGCCACATGAATTTTATGTGCACCAATATGGAGCTCATGTGTCACACATCACTTCCATATTGGTGCACGTAACAAAATTCAATCCCCACATGGGTGGGAAAAATTAGAGGGAACACTGGCTGTGGGATATACCTTAAGCGTTCTGGAAGGGAGAACCATCCCTATTCAGGGCATGAGCTGACTTCTAACTAATGAGGGGTAGGAGAGAAGCTTTCCAGAGGCATATTCTCTCATACCTGCTTACTGCCAGCTTTCTTGCACCTTCCTCTAAAACAGCTGGTACTCCCCAGTGTTGGAGGACAGGATATTGCATGCACTGGACCCGATCTGATCCAGTATGGCAGTTCCTATGATGGTTCTTGGCTGCTCCAGTCCAGAATAGAATAGAAGAGAATTCTAGACTTTTCTGTATAAAGGAGCAACTAAAAGTTGCAAAGTATCTGAAATATTAATTCTGGATGTCCTTGGTTTACCTTCTATGCAGTGGATTAATAGAGGCAAAATTGAAATGATTTATAAAATATTAACATAAGCTCTTTGGCGTCTTAGGAGACTAAGTGTTGCTTCGTCTGTCCTCACAGTGGCAAAATCATGTGCCCTAAAACTGTTAAGGAAAAAGCCTGGAAACATGAGAGAATGTCATCAACAAATCCACTGGTTTGCCATGGAATAACTATGTATAATGAACCTAGATCCTCTGCAATGTATTGTCTGCAAAGACTTGACTGAGCTTTAGAGCATTTCTGATCTTAAACCAGGCCGTCTGCAGAGCTGAGAAGTTCTATTTTTAAACTGGGCAGTGAATAAAGACTGAAACTTTGAGGCTCTAGTTTAGTTATTAGTCTAAGAGCGACAAGGCCCTGTCTACACTCCGCTGAATCTGTTATCTCACTTCTGTTCACGTATGTTCCTTGCGAATGGGGTTTCCTTGCTCAGTGATGCTGAGCCACAAAAGGCTTGAGTAACTTTGACTTCTATTGTGTGAACAACTTAAATTGAAAGATCTCTTTAAAAAACAGGTTGGGGTTGTTGTTTTTTTGTTTAAAATGTGCTATTTTGTTGTCTAGGTTCAAAAAGGAAGACCAGCCTTTGGGATCTGCAATAGTGGGACCCTGTAGGCGTTGGCTACTCTTTTAAATAGTCGCTAGTCCCCTTTGCTGTAGAGAGCGTAACATAAGCAGATTGCTGGTATCTTTTATAAATTTCATTCATTTACAGCCACCTAGAGCTAGCTAGCCTTGGAGCTCATAGCTGTTGGTTCCTGGTTTGGTGGGGAGCTTGCCAGTTCTTGGCTGCTTGGGTTTCTTGTGACAGCACTAAGACTACTCTATGCTCCCTACTAGCAGGCTGCTGCAACGGAGGTGGCTCCTCTGAGCTCCCACTCTGACCTCCTTCAATGGTGTAGGGGCAGTTCCGTGTAGGAGCTGGTTCACCTGATAGCATCTTACATGGAGGAAGCGTGGACCTACTCTCCATCCTTCAAAGCCACAGTGCTTGGATACCGTTGTGACGGGCACAGTGTAAGACCCTAGATGGATAGTAATAGCACCCCTTAGGGAGCAGGGAAGGAGAAAGGAGGCAAGATAAAGAGGATCTCAAGATGGGGCGTTGCAAAGACCACTGATAGGGAGGGGGGAGGGGAAAAGGTGGGAAGAGCAAGAAGAATGGGACAGAAGGGGAGAGCAAAGGGGGGGAAAAAAACACGAGCGAGCAGGGAAGCGAATGATGGAGAATGGGGACAAACGCAAGGAAATGGGATTCTAGGTTTTTAAAGAGAACAAGACGACAGGAATAGGGATGGTAGGGAGGGGGTGTGATGGGGTGCCCACCCCACACAAGGCCTGGAGGAGTTTAAGTGGCTGGCCAGGCCAACTAACTGCCCAAGCTGCACCTGAAAGAGACAAGGAGCAGGCCACTAATTGGAAATGGGCCCAGCTGGGCACAAACAGGAGGGGCCTGTATAAAGCCCAAGAGCTATGGGCAGCAAAAGGCTGCAAGGAAGTAGTCTACCGTCACTCCCTGGAGGAGGGAGCTTGGGCTGGCAAACCCAGAAAGAGAGGGAAGCTAGATAAGTAGGAAGAAGTGCAGGGAAACAGCAGCAAGGGGTAGGGCTGTACAGACCTTGGCTGCTTGTGGTCCCTGGGCTGTTGGGAGGAGGGCTGAGATTTGTAATTTTGAGCACTTCGAGGCATCTACTGAATCGTGAGTAACCAGCATTAATTAACTGTTGCAAGCCTAATTTAAAACTCCCCAGAATGTCCTAGTTGCTTCCAGCTTGTTTGGGAAACGCTTCTGGGGTGTTTGTATGGAATCTCAAGTCTTGGCAACTGTGCCTGGGACAACTTGTGCTTCTGTATCAGAGGAGGCTGGCGGAGGCCCAAATGTTTCCCTCCCCCTTTTTAAATTAAGCGTGTGAGGGTGGGGGACTAAGGTCAAATGAAACACGTTAAGTTTGAGACACAAGGGCAGAGAAGAGAAATAATCTTGCTGACATTCCCAAAATCTTTAAAGCAGGCCCTACCAAAAACCAACATGTGCTGCTGGGTATTGGTTACATGTAGCAGTGATGCAAGTATTAAACCTTACAATAACTTGGCGGCTTCCATGCTGTGCTACTGCCCTGGGAGAGTGATACATCCATATCAGTGGTACCTAGGAATAGTTTTGCATGGGTTTTGCTACTATACTTAGTCAATTTGCATAAAGTTATGTTGTGTTTGGCTTACAGTAGTTGCACAGTTGAAAAGGAAGGACAGTGTACTACGGGTGAGCACTCACTAAGGTCTGAGTGGCATATTCATCCTTCATAATCCCTTAAATCAAATGCCAGTATTGTAAATTAAATAAAGGAAGAGTAAAAACTCCAAAAAAAAATTAATCTCTTTGCATCTTGGAAAATGTCAAATCCACACTGATGTGACTCAGCATAGTTGTATTGTCTTAGTCCTGAACTCTGTTTAAAACATATCACACTTTTGTCTTTTAGGCTATAGTTTTCAGCATGCCAATGTGTCACCTCTGAAATAAGGGATGCTGTGAAAACAAAAGGAAACTAGAAATGATGTGGCATTAATAAATTTAACACGCCTGACATCATAGAAAACTTAGGTTAGTCCTTCTGATTTCATTAACTACCACAGTTAGTTACAGAAAGCCCATGTGTGACAGCGGTGAGATGAACGTGGATCCAAAATGAAGAATGTGGCATTTAGATTTGGTGGTCTCTTCAGTTGAAAAGTTAGGATAGTGGAGATCAGATCCTTGTAATTTAGCACCAGTGTCCAAGTACTTTCCCTGGGCTCCTTGAAAGGAAAGGTATTTGAGGAGAGAGGAGTACTAGCTCAGTCTCTATTGTAGTAGCAACTATATCAAACAAGTAAAGTTGGTCTTTCATCACTGCTCAAGATAGAAGTTTCAAAGCAGTGGAGGGGGTTGTGGCCCGGCCCCCACCTCCTATCTGCCCCCCCCCGGGACTCCTGCCCCATCCAACCCCCCCCGTTCCCTGATGGCCCCCTGGGACCCTTGCCCCATCCACACACCCCCGCTCCCTGTTCCCTGACCGCCCCCAGACCCCTGCCGCTTCATCCAACCCCTCCTCTCATTCCTGGTGGCCCCCCCGGGACCCCTGTCAAACCACCCCTTCTCCCTGTCCCCTGACTGCCCCCGGAACCCCTGCCGCCCCATCCAACCCCCCCTTCCTGACTGCCTCCCCCGGGACCCCTGTCCCCATTCAACCTCCTGTTCCCCCGACCCCTATCCACACCCCCGCCCCTTGACCACCATCCCGAACTCCCCCGCCCTCTATCCAACCCCCCCTGCTCCCTGCCCCCTTACCGCGCTGCCTGGAGCACCGGTGGCTGGTGGCGCTACAGCCGCGCTGCCCGGCTGGAGCCAGGCCACGCCGCTGCCACCACGCAGCTCAGCGCACCGGGTCAGGCCGGGCTCTGCAGCTGCGCTGCCCCAGGACCTCACTGCCCCACCGCCCAGAGCACTGTGCCAGTGACGGAGCGAGCTGAGACTGCAGGGGAGGGGGGACAGCAGGGGAGGGGCCAGGGGCGAGCCTCCCAGGCCAGGAGCTCGGGGGCCGGGCAGGACGGTCCCGCGGGCTGTAGTTTGCCCACCTCTGGTCTAGTAAGTGTTTCTCTGTAGAAGTGCTGTTTTTTATGAAGAGTAATTCATTTGAAACTAAACTTTTGACTGTGGTACCATTCTTGGATTGCTTCATTCACAAAGCAGGCACATGGCTCAAAATAAGAATCAGATGCTTACATTTCTTATTACTAATTTTTTGTTGAACAGAATTGAGTTCAGTTTTTTAATCACTAAAAGGATGTCAGGTTTCTTATTTGACTTTTTATAGAATGTTAAATTCATGTTTATGGCTTAGTTTTGCCAGCCATTATGATTTTTATTATGGTTGCCACAATATTTAGTGTTGGTTTTTTTTTTTGTTTTTTTTTTTTTTTTTTTTCTTGAAGCCGCAGCTCTTGGAGTCCTGGGAGTATGTGAGAATCTCAGCTTTTATTTAAAAATAAATTTTGGGGGCCTGACTTGTGATTCTCTAGTGCTTGGAGTTGGCAATATTGATATCTTCATACCTAAATCGTCTGATTATGAGTTTAAACATTTGCTGTGTTTGGTGGGGTAAGCAGTGAGAGACTTAACGGTAAATATTTAAGCCCTACTATACATAGAGTGAGTGCAATGCTCTGGGCATAAATTGAGAGCAGCAGCACCAGTAATGGCTGGAAAAATGCCCACAAACTAGGGTTGTGGTTAAATATGAGACTGAAACGTGAGGGTGTATTTCTTAAAGTAATCACTTAAACTAGAAGCCCTATTTATAGTACTAATTTGTTGATATTTAATTTTTCTCAACAGGGACATTGAGAATTTTTACACGTTTATTGACAAGATGTAAAATTGCAATGATTAGTTATAGGAGAGGATATCAATGTTAGTGATCCTCACATTCAAAAAAGAGGAACCATATTTCCCCATTTAAAAACCTTCAACATATAAATGCAGACATCTCCTTTTGAGGAAATAAGATACTTTAACTAAATTTAAGCATTTCATGTTCAGTCTCCTAGATTTCAAGGCCAGAAGGAACAATTAAGTCATCTAGTTTGACCATCTTTCTCATTTAGCTCATACTACTTTTTAGAGTGTAAAAGTGAGTTTTTAGGAGACAAATATTGATGGCCTAACTCATGTCAAGATTGAAAACAGACCGTTATAAATTATAACAATAACCCAGTGTTACATAAATGAGTCAATTTGTATTTAACATCTGGGCTGCTTTCTCAGATTTGTCCAGATCAGGTTTCGTAGAAAACAGATGAAGACTTGGGGCCAAATCCTCAGCTGTTGAAAATCAGCATAGTTCCTTTGACTTCATTGGAGCTACGCTGGTTTATATTGCCTGAAAATCTGCCCCTTAAACTGCATTGTCAGTTCTTCAAATGTCAGTTGATCTGCATGGGAGGGAAAGAGTATTTGTCAGTTTACCCTGGCACTTTGGAGGAAATCAAAGAGGAAAATTCAGAGTTAAGCAAGACCTATTGGATCTTATTATTATTCACTCATGGCACTAAATATACACATAGCAACCACCACACTTCTTTACGCTACATTGTGGAGATGTCATGGAAGACCAGACAATTTGAGACTGGGCTCTTTAGATGATGTCACAAGTAACATAATTGAATACAAAATTTATCAGCGTTCCTCTCGAGAGCATCTTGAATGAGGGGGGGGGGCAGAATGAGGGGGTCTTTCTAGAAACTCACTTGAGGCCTTGGTCCTGTCAGTTGGGGTTACTCACTTGAGTAACAATCATGTCTGAGGACAGTCTGGTTGGGTCAGACCTTTAAACAGTCCTTATTTGCATCTCTACATTGTTACTCCCCAACAGTTAAAGATACAAGTGGTAACTCTCCATAAACTGCTTAAACAAGACCTACGCCTTCACTGGAAGGTTGAAATTTCCTTTCACAAATCTAAATGTCCTATATGTGCAAGGATTCTTCCCAATATATTTAGGGAATATACAGGGTTCTCAGGCTTTTGTACTTGTATTCAAAAACATTTTGTCAAAATATACATATTCTAAGTGTCTTAACAGTGGTTCCAAATTCTCCCATGTAACTCTACAGCCTTCCCAAGACATTGACTTCTCAGCTGTTTCTAGCAGAGGTGCAGTTCATTAGTCCCGCAAAGTGTCCATTTTTTAAGTGTCCTATCTTGCATCCTCTAGAGTTCTGCATAAAGTTTGTGATCTGTAGAAGCCTCAGCATAATCACCAGTAGATAGTAAGTTCTTTTTCAAACTGCTGTGGTACCAAGCATCTGCCGCCATGGATGGTAGTAATCATTGGGAGTCTGTTGTGGCCAGGCAGTTGCACATAAGATGGTCACCAGTCCAGGGCTTTGATGCCAACATATTAAAGGTTTGTCTTCTTGCTGCTTGGAACTTCTTGTAGAGATGCTCTCCTCCAAGGTGGAAGGCAACGAGGTGGTGTGGTGCCAGAGCACAGTCTGACCCAGGCAGTACAGTAATAGGCCTGCATATTTTGGCCGTTATGGCTTTGTAGCTTTTAACCAACTTCCCACCTATACACACACTTAATTTGGTGTTCATGTAAGGTGCCATGGAGAATGAAGTCTTCTTTATCCACAGGCTAGGTATAGGGTGGAAATGATGATAGAGAAGTTTGCATTGCTGACTCAGAGGGGTGCTATCTAGGCATATGCTGGTTACCAGTGTCCATGCTCTTCAGTTCTTGCTACCTTCTGAGACTACTGACAGGTTCACCAACTGGTATGCTAAATATGGAATATAGACACTCTGAATGAGATCCACCAATTTCTTCCACATAATCCACAGAACTATCAGTTAGTAAAGAGCTCGCTACTGATCTGGGCTAAAGTCAAATAGACAAGCTAGAGGTGTGAGGCTCCATATTCCAGTCCCTTAGCTCTCCAGTTCCCCATTTCTAATTTTTTTTTGGCCAGGGCTGGTCTAATATTTGCATGCGTAAGACAACAGCTTGCGTGTGCATTGGACTCACTGAGATGTGAGAGTCTGCGAGTACTTCTTGATTTCCACATAGTGCAAGTATGTTGCATATTAACACACCCTGGACTATGTTTGTAAAAGCACTAAAATAATACTTTATACAAAATGGGTGGGGGCTGAATGGTTCAGTGAATTACTAATAATGACATTTTCCATCTCTTTAATTACTGGCTTGAATCCAGCCCAGGTTAGTAGTGACTGAGAGGGGCCTGGTGTCTTGTGAAATGAGTTGATCTGTCCAGTTTCTAAATCGCAGGATATTTGTTGGCAATCTCTGCAGAGACCAGAAAGGGAAGTCCTTGCACCCTTTTTGAAACCTGCTGGTTATTTGTGGAAACATTTCTTTCTCACTTCAGGGAAATTGGGGAAAACCATTATTTTCTTATTAATATGGTGAAATCGTTTTAAGGAGAAAGGGATTTCTGCCTCCCTGCTTTCTAATTTTTTCTTTTTTTCCTCACCTATCTACCATCCTAACGGCTTTAATGGAAAGATGTATAGGTAGGGAAGCTGAACGAAAGATTTCAGTAAATGCAAATGTGCTTCTGGATCATGTGGCTTGGAATGTTTGATCAACTCTATTCCTTAACTATTTTATGATTAGGAAATTGAAACAACTTTGAATGGTGGGGGGGGTGCACTGGCTTAATAGCTACTTCCTGTTTAAACTTAGTTGAATGTTGGAGGTATTTTGTTTATTTGCAGCAGCACAGTGGTTAAGTTTCTGTACTTGATTAGTAGATATTCTGTAATCAAAGATTGTTGAAGGTGTCAGGTTTGTTTATAATTTTGATTTATTACTGAAGGCTGTGACAAATGCTTGTCTTTGAAATTGTTACCGATCTATGTGAGGTCACCTGTAATTCATAGCATCTGGTGTAAGTTCAGCAGTAGGTCTCTTACTTTGATGCTGTCGTGTAAATTTCTGCTTTCAGTTTACCTCTGAAGGTAGAGAAATTCAAACTCATTGATAGGAAGCCACTTACAATGAAGGCAACTGTGCTGTAGAACAGCGGTTCTCAAACTTCATTGTACCGTGATCCCCCTTCTGACAACAAATTACTACACAACTCAAGGAGGGGGGACCGAAGCCCGAACCCCCTTCCACCCCGGGCAGCGGTGGGGGGCAAGGTCGAAACGCAAGGGCTTATGCCCTGGGCACGGGGCATGTAACCTTAGCCCTCCTTCCCCTTGGGCGGTGGGGCTTGGGCTTTGGCTTCGGCCTCGGCCCTAGGCCCCAGCAAGTCTAACACCAACCTTGGCATCGTGACCCATTTTGGGGTCCCGACCCACAGTTTAAGACCCCCTGCTGTCGAAGATTTAAATTCACTCTAATTAGATTTCAGAGCAATTACAATGGTGTCATTTGTCCCTGGTCTAGTATTGACCCAAAGATAAAATGTCAAGGTATACTCTTCCTATCATTGTTCGTCAACTAATTGTAATTAAGCAGTATTTCTTTTCCTCAGCCTCCGAAAGAGTTAATAGAGTACAAAGCTCAGAGTACCTGGGGGTCCAAGCAATGAAATTCCTTTACGTTGGCATTACAGTTGATAGCGCAGATTAGATTACCTTGATGTATGCAAAATTTAGTTACAAAGATAAGTTATTAAACTGAGGCTGTTCTTTTGATGTGTAGAACAGAAATGTAGCCTATTGTTGCCCTTCGGGAAACCTTAGGGTGAACTCTTTCCCTCTGGCTATTGGAAATGTGTGGACATGCATTTCAATTGTTAATTTATAAAAATCCCTAGAACTCTTATCTTCAGACAAATTATATGCCTCTCACTAGGGGATTGGGAGGGAGGAGAAGGAGGAAAAGCCTGATCTGATATACCAGGAACAAGGTCTGGTAGCTGAAGCACAGGATTGGAAGTCAAGAGGGCCTGGCTTCTATCCTTTGGGCAAGTCACTTCAATCCTTTCTCCCTGTTTCCCCACCTTTGAAATGTGGACAGTGATACTTCCTGCCTAATAGAGTTGAAGCTTAATTCATCAATATTTGTAAAGCACGTTAGGATCCTCAGTTGGAAGGTATCATTAATATTATTATTCCAATAACTTGTCCAGCTAAGGTGAACTCCTGAAACTTTCTCCATGGCAGTCTCGAGACTGTCATCAATTTATCCCCCCTCAGTTCATTCACAAGGCCCAATGTGTGATGTCTTTCAGACGGAACAGCAGCAAACAACCAAATGAGGTTATGGGATTCCCTTTCAGAACGCTCAGTACTGCTTCACTAATGGTTGACGATCATATTGAATGATGTGATATACTATATATCTTTAGCTTTCCTCATCCACTGCCCACGTGGCAGCGTGCTGCCTCCATCATGCCAAGTTTAGTTTTTAAAGGGAGTCTCTGCCTTGCTGTTAGTATCATTTGTGGAGGCTGTGTCAAGGCTAAAGGGAAAGCCGCAGTGTTTGTGCCGTACACAGAACATCTTGCTGACTTTGTTCTGGATGCAGCTGTTTTAATGATTGGCTTGTGGTGATCTACTCGGCAAGTAAAATGCCATTGTGTGAATTAGAGGTTGAATACACCCAGTACTGCTTTCGTTCTGGCGCTAGGACACACTACATACTGGAACGCATTGGACAATGCTGTGAATGTTGTTTAGATTTGACTAGGCATTGTTAATGATTTGTGAAATTTCTGCACTGGCATATTAACTTGTAAAAACAAAGTCCAAAATACTTTTTAGCTTTCTTCTTTGGCAACATTATTTTAATCTCTGACACTTGTCTTTCTGTTGCAGTAGTAAGCTAATGTAGGGACCATTTTTCAGAGTAGCAGTTGTGTTAGTCTGTATCCGCAAAAAGAACAGGAGTACTTGTGGCACCTTAGAGACTAACAAATTTATTAGAGCATAAGCTTTCGTGGGCTACAACCCACTTCTTCGGATGCATATAGAGTTAAACATATATTGAGGAGATATATATATACACACATACAGAGAGCATGAACAGGTGGGAGTTGTCTTACCAACTCTGAGAGGCCAATTAAGTAGGGACCATTGTTACTGAAAGAGTCACACTTCTAGAATTTGAGACTAAGTCAGCATTTGTTTAAAATCAATACCTCTTGAACACAGCAGTGGACCTTTTGTCATAATGAAAACCTCTTTAGGAAAAGCCTTGTAGCGTTCAACCCCTCTGGATTTGTTTTAATTTTATTTTCCCAAAAGGCTGGTTAGGTGTTTTTTAAACACTTGCCTTTAGCAGGTATCCTGATATTTAACTCTTTGCTACTAAATCTGTCAACATGGATTGGATAAGAGATGAATAGCTAATGGAAAAAATAGTCAAAGCAGCAGACTGAGTTTCTAAAACCTCATGGGAGAATAAACAAGTGAACTCTTTTCTTGCAGGTGGTTGAACTATTAGCTGAAAACATGGCATAGCTTTCTTGGGTACATATTTAGCTCCGTGGATAGGAAATGATATGTAACTACCATGTGTGTGACCCTGAAAACTTGCATCTATTGTTTGCTCAGGAGTGATATGTAAAACGGAAGCCATTCTGACTTTTGACCTAAGTTTTCAAACCAGATGTTGGTGTAACAAACCAGAAATCTGAATGAGAAGCGTCCTTATAAATTAAATCCTTAAAAACTGATGGTTGAGTTGATTGAGAAAATGAGGCAAGGGCAAAAACTCTTATCTTGTGAGTCTTGTCTGTCTACAGCTAGCAGCAGCTGAGACTTCCCATCTCGAAAGCTATTTAAGAATGTCTATTGGAAAGGTATTGAATATGTTGCAGTGGTGGGTTATAGCTACTGTATAGAATGATAGCGGACAAGAGCAGTTTGTTTGTAATAAGTGTCTGCATTTGCTTGGTTTTAAAACCTGAGATGTCTATCTGCAAAGGGTTCCAAGCAAACTTCTGTATACTTTTTAAAGCAAAAACAAAATACAGTCACTTGTTGGATTATAAAATCATATAGCTCTTCAGAACTCTTATCAGGTTTCGGGTTAAAGGTGACCAAAAAGAAGAAAAATTGGGCTTGTGTCCTCTTGCATCTCTGATGTATAAAGAAGGCCTGATACCTGCTTACCCCCAAATCTGTTTCTTTTCTCGTTCTGTTTCTGTATTAGAAATTCATGTGTTGTCTACTGAGGAAGTCTCTGGTGACTGGAGAGAGCTTACAATATTGTGACATAAGAGGCTGTAAGATGAGCAATTAAATGTGTTGGGGATGTTATTTGAAGTTTTGTGAAACACCTGTTTAGCTTTGATGCCAAATGAATGCTTTGAAGAAAGAACATCTTTGTTAAAGATTGGAAACTCACAAATCTGAACTGGAGTTTTCCAATAAACATCTGACATCCCAAGATGTCCTTCAACAGTACCAAGGGAAAGACCATACTTTTCATTTCTGACATTTTTAAGCTAAAGAGCAAGCAGGAAAATCTCTTAAGCCTTTCAGGACTTCTTTATACACCATAAAGAAGCAAAAAAGAGTCTAAATTAATATAAAAAAATCTTTTTGCAAGATACTGTAAATATCAGGGGAGGGATGTAGTCTTCTCTTAAACCCTGAGCACTTATGAACTTTATGTTCTTAGTTACTGTGTAGTTGCTACATCAAATGGGCACTTTGCCAATTAACAAATTACTTTGTTAGTCACCTGTATAAGCCATGGATGTTGGCAGCGGGGAGAAGAGAGACAGCCATCCCCAAACCAGTGTTTGTTATAATTTTCCTCTTTATTACCAGTCAGTGAACCAGTTAAAATGGGGTGCAGTTTTGCTCATTTAGACAAAAAATTAACTGAGTATGGTCTTAGAAATTCAAGGAAAAGCAGAAACAAATTTGCTTTGAAAGAATGTAGTTCAACCAAAGTGACTTGAAAGGAACTGAAATGAGCAGGTGCCTGGAATATGATCTACCCTGAAACTAACATCCGTATTTCTTCTAGTGCGTCATGCATTACTTCAAATTTGGCATTAATGGCCACAATGGGAAAAGCTAATTTCAGCCAGGCACTGACTTTTCAACAGGTTACTTAAGGTCAAGAGAACTTTTTTTAATCGCTGACTTAATTCTTTGTAATGCAATTTGTTGTCTTCCATCTCCTACAATCATGCTAGAGAAAAAAATCTAATGGGTTCTTAAAGATTTTTGTTACAAAGTTGCTTCCGAGTGAGGCTGATAAATCAGGGTCTGGGCTTTGGCTAGCACATCCAGGAATTCTGAATCAAGCAGTGAAGCATTTTGTTGCAGCACAAACACATGCAGACCATATCCTATCCTCACACCGAGATGGGCCAGAGACTCCAAGAAGTCTGCTAGACAATAGCAAGGTCCCTATCTGTTTTATATGGAAAGTGCACAGATACGGTTTTGTATTACTGCTCATCATCAAAGTAAGTTACATCTTACATAGAGCAGTAAGGCATTTCTGAAGCAGAGCTTCCTTGTCTTTCCCATGATGCACCACAAGAAGTCATGAAGAGGTCAGATTGTGATGCGTCTTGGGAGATTGTGTAACCAGGGAGCCTGGCTCATAGGGAAGAATGGGAGCGTGAGGCACCTGAACTGCAACTCCCATGAGGCAACATAGGTGGATGCACTTTAATGCCACACTGCCCTGAAATGCAAGGTTTTGATTTCGTTCAACAAACTGAACTATTTTATTCAGATTATCTCTACTTGAAACAAAGTATTTGTTCAACTTTCCTGACAAACTTTCAGTTTTCAGCCAAAAATTTTGACTTTGTCGAAATCCCAAAACTTTCTATGGAGAAATATTAGTCAAAATGACTTTTTTGGGTAGGGTTTTCCACTGGGGGAAATTCCCATGTTCCCTGACTTCTGGTCATAGCTCAACTGTTAGTTGTTTATGTAGCGCTGTGGATTAGTTGTGGACACAGAATATCCTTGCCCTAAAGAGTTTACAATCCAAGAACAAATGTACGCTAAATTGTATTAATCTCAGCTCTTGTTCGGCTGTCGTCATAGTTGAGGTTGTTAGACTTGATCACAATTCCTGAATGGTTGTGTAGGTTACTTAGGGCAGAGAAGACATTAATGGACTCTAGTAGAATTTGAAAAACCTCCTGGCAGAAAGAGGCCACATTTTAGAAATGTGTGTCTTAGGCAGTCTAAAAATTATTTCCAGTCTGTTCCTTAGAGAGATGCTTTTGTTCTGAAACAAAAAAACCACACACACACCTGTCTGACCAAAAAACTGAACTGCTGACCCTTTTTACAAACTTTGACTAGATTTCAAATTAGCAATGACCCATAACAATTTAAAAAATAGTCTCAGGTACCACATCTTCTCCTGGGTTTTCTGGCTACATTTTGCAGTTTTACAATCACATGTTCATCTCTCCTTCTCTAATGTCTGTCTGCTGGGTTGGTGTGGGAAGGGCCTCATGAGCAGAGACAATGGCAAAAATAAAACTGAAAGACCATTTCTCCGTAATCTTTCAGTTACAGTTTCAGTTGAGTTACTCACTCACTCATGCCCGTCACCCCAATCGGGGTATGGGCCGCCAACCACAGATCTCCAGAGTCCTTTATCCTGGGCCATTTGCTCTAGCTGGTTCCAGGTATAGCCCGTTTTTATGCTATCAGCCTGAAGGTCGCGTCGCCAGGTGTTTCTTGGACGGCCTCTTTTCCGCTTGCCTTGGGGGTTCCACCGCAATGCCTGTCTAGTGATGTTGGTTGGCTGCTTGCGTAGTGTGTGTCCTATCCAACCCCACCTTCTCCTTCTAATGTCTTCCTCTGCTGGAAGTTGACGGGTCAGTCGTCTCTGTCCAGCTTGCGTCCATCTTGTCTCGCTAATGCCTAGTAGGGTCAGGTTGTTGCGCCTCATCTCTGCTGTGACCTGCGCCGTCTTTCTTAACTCGTACATGGTCCGCACGTTCCATGTACCGATGGTAATCCTCCTGGTTGCAAGAAGGGTAATTGGCTTAGTGGCTTCCTCACGACTTTCCCCACCCAGCGTCATGCGTCTTCGAGTTGAAGACCCTTCTTTTTCCAGGGTAAAAGTCTCTGTTATCTCTATTGTTGGCGTTTCTGTAGCAAGTTGATTTTTTACGGGGTGGAGTTGCTAGCCCCACGCCCAACCCTCCTCCTTTATCCTGACTTGGGACAGGCAGATGGCCCCAAAGGACCTCTCTGGTGGAGTTTTCAGTTCAGTTACTTATCTAAAAAGTTTGACCTACGGTTTTCCAAGTGTGAATTTTAAGTTGACTATCACTTTATTGGAAAGACTGAAGTGTGTAAAATCACTTTGGTAAAGATGTTGTGTTTAACTTGCTAAATGCTTTAACACCACAAATTGAGTTTAATCATCCAGTTTGGAGACAGTTTATATGGCCCTTTAAACTCGGTTTACTGGTGGGCTAGTCTGTAATAATTTCAGATCCGCCTTCGGTTTCTTCTAGGTGTAAATTCTGTTTCCTTCAAATTAACTTTCAACATTATAAGTAACAAACTCAAGTACATTGTGTGGTGTGACTTCATGGTTCTTGTGGCTGCTATGAGTCGGTCTGGCAATGCAATCTGACTGAGGTGAAAGGACTAAGATGGCCTGTATGAGCAGTATAGCAAAACTATAGCTCTGGTATGTCCCATAATAGTTCAAATGTTTTTGCCTACTCCCAGAGCCAGCACCCCATACCCAGTCCTGACCCCCCTCCCAGAGCCAGCACGCCATACCCTCTCCTGCACCCCAACACTCTGCCCCAGCTTGGAGCCTCCTCCTGTACCCAAACTCCCTCCCAGAGCCTGCACGCCAACACTCTGCCCCAGCCCGGAGCCCCCTCCTGCACCCAAACTCCCTCCCAAAGCTTGTACCCCAACCTCCTGCCCCAGGCTCAGCCCAGAGCCCCCTCCCACACTGTAAACCTCTTGGCCCCAGCCTAGAGCCTGCACCTGAATCCCTACCCCAGCCAGTGAAAGTGAGTGAGGGTGTGGGAGAGTGAGCAACAGAGAGGGGGGAGTGGAGTGAGTGAGGCGGGGCCTCGAGGAAGAAGCGGGGTAGATCCTGGATTGCCCTTAAATTCAAAAAGTGATCTTGGGCGTAAAAAGGTTGGAGACCACTGCTGTAACGCAAATGGGTCAAATGAAAATCAGTTATGACTCCCAAACCAGTTCCTCAAAGAATGTCAGATGGGGGAGAGTTTGAGAAGAGAAGAGATCCCTTCCTTTAGAAGACCCTGGCCACACCAACAGGGTCATGTTTGATACCTGTTCACTTCCATAGTGTAATCATACTTATCTGTTTGGCTGATAACCCTATGACAGGGGTTCTGGTTGCTCTGTGCTTCACTCTTGGGATGATATTTCCCATTTTAAGGTTGTCATTCAAAAGGTGCATATGGAAGGATTATTCTATAGTTCAGAATGAGCCGTAGTCTCAATAAAACAATCCTTGCCTGATTTCCAAACTAATTAGGCTAAAGTCTGGCGTGGAAGTGCTCAACGCAGGGAACCTTGTCCAATGGAAAGAGGAACAATTTATGATTAAACTTCACCCTTCACTCCTGATCTCGGTGATCCTCCTTTCCTGGCTTGGCAATAGAATATAGGAATGTTTGCTAGATCTCTGTTGCTCTGCTCATATATTATTTAATGGACATGCCCAGTTCTGTTCAGTTGTCTCCAAACCTTCCCCCCCACCACCCCAAACTTTAACCTTCCATGAAACGGATACTGTATGGAAGGAAATGTACATATAGAAATGATTCTCCCTTGAAACTGAAACACAATTCTTTATATAAATAATGTCACTTCTTCTCCTTTCATAGCCGATGCCTTGTTAAAGTAGATATAAGTTGTGTTATCACTGGCAATTGTTATGCTTTTTAAAAAATCTGTCCTTGTTCAAACAGGAATTTTGGGGAAGTTCTATGGCCTGTGGTATACAGGAGGTCAGACTTCACTAGATCACAGTGGTCCCTTGTGGCCTTGGAATCTATGAATATAAGTGGTGTGTGAATCTTTTTAGAGTGAACTATTGATTAAGGTTTCTAACAGGACTGTGTAGATGCTTAAACAAAAAACTAATTTAGGTTACTATGTATTAGAGCTGCAGTATCCACTGACTGGCATTTGACTTTCCCTGCTCCAAGAGATCATGGTACAATCCACAGAGTTGAAGAAAATAAATAACTAGATAGCAGTGATAAACCTTGCTATAATAGTTATCTTGCTTTTAGGATGAAGCCATCCTTAAATATGGAGTCAGAAGGAACTTTCATTCTGTCATGTTGGCAGGAGCTATGTGTGGGAGGAATTGGGGTCTTTTCCTTTTAGCATTGAGCAGGGATCAAATGGGCATATTGTACACACTTCTGTCATTGTAGTGGGAGGTGGCCACTGATGGACTGCAGTCCTTACTGTCTTTTATTTGTTTCTACCTTAAGTTACTATGAGTTCCGGATTTAAGTTTAAATCCTATTTGCTAGTACATCTACCAAAATAAAGTTGGAAGTCTACTAGTAAACCACCCCCCCCCCCCAAAAAAAAACCCCTCATTGTTGTTGGTACATCAAGTCACCTTAGCAATGTTCTGGTAGATCCTTCCACCACCTCTATGGATTGGTACAGAACAGATGACTTAAGTGGGTAGGTCAGGAGTTGTGCTAGTTAGGGCTCAGAGTACTTGGGAAGTGTCAGAAAGTTCTTTGATTTGGTTTCAAGAAACAAAATGCTGAAAACTGGAGGCCGTGAGTCATTAGATGCAGGGAAAAACCTGTCAATCTTAATTTTTTAGCCTAGATCTTGGGGAATTTGTCTAGAATGGAAATTTAAAGATGACTTGCAAAGGAAACAAAATGTGTTGTCCCTTGCTGCTATGTGAAATGGTAACAAGCATAAGGGAAAAAAACTTTACAGTTAGAAGCTCAAATTCTGACTATCCTGGTTTGTTTGTTTTTTGTTTGTTTTTGTTTTGTTTTTTGTTTTTTTGTTTTGGGGTTGTTTTTCCTGCCACACTAGTAGGATTTTAACATCACAAGCATAAAGGAAGTGAAACATGATTGATTAAAGGGAAAATATTTTAGTAAGAGGGTAAGACTTAATATTCTTGATATTTAGGGTTTAAAAACAACCTTTCTTTAGACAAAACCTTTCGGCATGTATCCCTCAGAGCAAAACTCAATTGGTTTTTCTTTGTAGGTCACTTCAAAAAAAGTGAGACTTTTTTTAAAGTGAGAATAGTTATGTTGCAAAATTTTGTGTGCATACTCCTAATGGCATCAAGAGAGGTGTGAATTCCTGTTTTACTGAACTGAGT
Source organism: Terrapene triunguis (assembly GCF_002925995.2). Lineage (NCBI taxonomy): Eukaryota > Metazoa > Chordata > Testudines > Emydidae > Terrapene > Terrapene triunguis. Next base: position 744,275 of record NW_020664419.1, on the reverse strand, counting down.
ACTGGTTCCTGCACCAGAAACCGTGAGCGTGACTGGCTTTTCATGAGGTACCTGGCCTTTCACAGTGCTATCACTTGTAATGCTTTTTGCAAACGAAAAGTACCATATAAACACTAATCATATCTGAAAATATCCTCCATCGTTAAATATGCAGATAGTGAGATGCAATGTTGACTTATCCCTTAAATAGCTGAGGGGTCCTACTGATCTCTTTAAAAAGTAAGCGGAGTGATATGTTTACATTTTGGAGGACAACAATGAACACCTGTCATCCATCCAGCTGTCTTCCACTGGAACAACAGCAGTTGTACAAAGGTTCTTCAAAATATGTAACTCCTCACTTAACGTCCTCCTGATTAACATCATTTTGAAGTTGTCACTGCTCCATTAGGGAACATACTGGTTTAAAGTTGTGCAATGCTCCCTTATAACGTCGTTTGGCTGACTTTACAAGGGAGCATTGCACAAATTCCTCTTCTCCGCCTCCTCCCCCTCCCTTCCTCCCTCCTTCCCAGCGCTTCCCCCGCCGCCAAACAGGGCGCTTTCCCCTTCAAAGCCAGCTGGAGAGAAGCGGCGCTTTGAAGGGGAAAGCGCTGCTTCTCTCCGGCCGCTGGTTGCACTGCTGCCCCTGCTCCTCCTGAGTCCTCCGGCTCGTGCTCGCAGGGCCGCATTCCGAAAGAGGCTTTAGAGCTGCTGGCCAGGGCCCCGGGGCCCCCTTAGCCCAGGGCCCTGCAGCCCCTAAAGCCCCTGCGTTCCGGGTGGCCCTGCCTGCTGGGGGGAGGCAGCTCCCAGAATCGCGGCCTTGGGGGCGGTGCCGTGCTGCACAGAGCCACCTGCACTAAACAGGAGCTGCCCCAGGTAAATGCTCTGCACCTCCTGCCTGCCTCAGCCCTGAGCCGCCTCCCGCACCCCCACCCTGAGCGTCCTCCCCCAACCTAAGCTCCCTCCTAGACCCCGCACCCCCACCCTGAGTGCCCTCCCACACCCTAACTCCCTCCCAGACCCTGCACCCCCAGTCCTGAGCCCCAGGGGTAAGCCGGGGCACCTCCCCACATTTACATTAAATCTTATGGGAAAATTGGATTTGTTTAACATCGTTTCACTTAAAGTTGCATTTTTCAGGAACATAACTACTATGTTAAGTGAGGAGTTACTGTATAAGAAATGGTGGGGGGGGGTGATCATTAAAGTTCCAACAATAATGAGGTGGACTGCCAGGAAGAGACTGGAACCCCAAAACTGAATTCAGACTTTTGCCAATTTTGAGATGTTTCAGCATTCTGAATGTATTGCCTCTTCAGGGCAGGAACTGTCTTTGACTGTTTGTACAGCACACTATCTGTCTGTCTCTGTCTGTCTGTGTGTCTCTCTCTCTCTCTCTCTCTCTCTGTAATTAAAAAAACAAAAACAAAAAAAACAGTCAGTTGGCCCTGGCACTTATGGCATGCTCTGAGTCACTGTACAGGAGTTTGTAACCAGTTGCAACAAAAATCCCCTCCCTGTTTCCCTCTTTAGCAATCTCTTCACAGCTGATATTTCTAAATGAGGTTTGTCTTCCAGATTTTCAACACTTCAAATTGTTAAAATTCTCAAGTATCTCAGACAAGGATAATTATCTTGAGGACTTAGTCTCCTCTCCACTTTTTGAAGTCTTGAACTAAAACTTTTGAGCCTCTTATCCATTACTAACAGAAACCTGAACTGCATCTAGGCTTGTGGTACTTTCTGCTGACTTTTCACTAACTGAATATGACATAAAGTCAAATTCTTATCTTTAGATAAGACACTGAAACCAGCAAGGGCAAAAAGATCTCAGAGGCTAATGGAAACAAAATGAAAACCGTTCAAGAGACCTGGGTTTATTTTTAAGCCTTGTAGGATGTCTGATGTGTTACAAGTTAGGTACTTAGTGAAATAGGAGACTCATGACGCTTCCTTTGCAGATCCCCATTGTAGGAGTTGTGTGCTCTGCTATGCAAGCCAAGAAAGCATTTCAAAGTAGTAGAATCCTTAGTCAATATTCTGGAACAAAGAAATGTAAAAAGCCTCTGTCCTCTGATCATTTCTTATTTCTCTGTCTGGTGCTCTGAGTCCTCTCCCTTGGTCTGACTGTTGTTAGGATTTGGCAAGCTTTAGCTATATAGAGACTAAATCAGTGTTGGTTCTTTGTAGTTCTAGGAGAGCATGTCTGTTCAGATGGACATGGAGCCGGAAATTAGGTCTAAGAGTTAGTGGTTTTGACCCATAAACTGTCCACTTTCAGACAAGAGTCCTCCGTGGTCAATGGTGTGGAGAATATGAATAAGGAAGTGTTGTTTATCCTTCACATAACACAACCACCAGGGGTCACCCAATGAAATTAATAGGCAGCAGGTTTAAAACAAACAAAAGGAAGTACTTCTTCACACAGTGCAGTCAGCCTGTGGAACTCATTGCCAGGGGATGTTGTAAAAGTCAAAACTATAATGAGGCTCAAAAAGAATGAGACACGTTCATGGAGGATAGGTCCGTCAATGGCTATTAGCCAAGATGATCAGGGACACAGCCCCATGCTGTGGGTATCCATAGACTCTGACTGTCAGAAGCTGGGAGTGGACGACGGGTTGGATCACTCAGTAATTGCCTGTTCTGTTCTGTTCCCTCTGAAGCACCTGGGATTGGCCACTGTGAGAGAAGGCAGGATACTGGGCTATAGAGACCAATGGTCTGACACAGCATGACTATTTTTATGTTCTTATGTGCTTGAAAAATTTGGGTGAGAGGCACTCAACAAGACTGCTTTCTGTGCAGATTTTATACCCAGTGTCTGATGAAAATGTAGTTGGACTCAAGGTCTGTTTACAGAGTAAGCCTTGAGTACTCCTGGACACATGCAGCTCTCCTGAAAGAGTTGTCACAGATTTTATTCAAAGTATATGGCATCACAAGACTCTTAGAAATCCTTGAATTAATATCTTAGATCCTTCGCTGACAGATATGAGGACAGATGTGTCTTGAGATGGATCCAAAGTCATAAGATCCTATTTCTGTAGGTTGAGCTGGTCAGTCTTCGAGAGGCTCAAAACATTCCTTCAGTGCCTCTGAAAATGAGGCAACATAGGCAGGCACGCTGAGGATCCAGCAGCAGGAACTACTCCCCGTCAGGCTAGCTCTTGAACCAGCGGGTTGGTTCTGATTGTGCCTTGGCACAGGTAGACTCCTTGGGATCCTACAGGTCCCAAAAGTGGCAGGATGTTCTTGAATCTGAGGCAGCCATTCACTTGTTGGAGTCTTTGGAACTGTCTTCTCATTTAAGATTTGGTTTTACGGCCATGGAAAGATGTCTGAAAGCAAATAATTAGGTCAGAGTCTGAATTCTTCACTCATCAGATCTGGTATTTTAGCTATGGTTGAATTTTCTCTGGAACGATCACCCCTTAGGGACACAGTCCTGTCTGGTACAGTACCTTCTGGTCCTTCTCAACATGATTTATGATTTGTTCTTTATCTGAATAGATTTTTCCCTAGTGATTCTACACCTGAGGTGATTTTGGCTTATGGCTCCACTTTGACAGCATAGTAAGATCTTTTTTGAAGCAAGAGGCCCTAGTGAGGTCTATCCAGATTGGTAGGGACCACTTCCTGTCTCTTGTAGTCATCTCCAGGATCATGTGTACAAAGGGATGATTTTTCAGACTCTTTAGGGAAGAAACAAGCAGGACAGTTATTGGAGGTCCTCAGTCTTCCATGGGTGATTCTTCTCGACCGCTCTTTCCCTAGGTGATGACAGGGCTTGTCAAGGTCTGATAGGCAAAATGGTTGAAATCTTTGGCATCTATGTAGCTTACGTTTAAAACGAAATTGAAAACCCATACAATTAGAGTTGAGGGAAAGGCAGAAGGTTATATACTTCAAGTGAGTGACGGACTCCTGGAGCCATGCTCAAATGTGGAGTCACTTTGTGTCTGTCCCATGTGTGTCCTGAAAGCCTGATTCCTACAAAATTTCTTGTCTTATGTGTGATAAAATGTATAAGGGTCTTCATTAATGTACTAATACTTCCAGTGAGAATGTCTTAATGGTAAAAATTCATCTTACTACTTTCCACTAGATTTCAAATGTTCATTTAGTCACATTTGTTGCAGTTTTGTATACTAAGATAAACGGTATAAAATTATGCATAAAAACAAAGAGCATAACAGGTCTCTTGCCTGAATTCTGTTCAGCTGTCTTTGTTTTTTGAGAGGGGAGTTTTATCTATAATGACACTTGGCAAGCAGGTACAGTAATTAGACATTGCACCATACAACTCATTTTGCTTACTAATAGCTTGTGAGCATCACAACTATTGCATACCTGTGCTCAAACAGGCTTAAATTTATGGTCAGTGTAGACTTGCAAAGTGTACAAGTTTGTGTACAACAGATGCTTCAAAAGTTTGGTTCCTAAAGTCAGACTCACAGGACTTTCTTACTAAGTGATGTTTGATTAGTCTTAACTAGATCCTCTTGTATTAAATGGACTCGGAAAGCTGAATAAATGTTAATATGCTCTTTTAATATGCATGTTTTACTCTTATGCTTCACTCTGACAGATTCATGTAAAGGCCCAAACTTCCACACCTGTAGTTCATGTTTATGGTGTGGGAGCCCTTCTTGCCCTGTGAAACTTAACCTCAGTGTGTCAGTGCTGAGCGGCAACAGCCATTTTTCTGGAAGGTGGTGGTGGAATCTCTCTCCCTGTATATACACAGACCCAAAATAAAAAGCTGACCGTTGTCCCTTGATATGAATTCCTGTTAGCTTGCTGTCAGAACTTTGCATGCCAACCTTTCTGAGTCGGTGAGACAGCAATATTAGCTACCCAAAGTGAGAGTCTTCCTGCTACCTTTATCACAGGAGCCATTGCAGGACTTTCCCTGTGGTGTTTACCACTCTGACTTGTCAGATGCCATCTGAAAACAATGTTTCTCTCCTGCCCTAACCATCCTTTTAAGAATTTGACTTAACACTTCCGGTTACAAGATCAACTCTTAATGGAATATTTTTGATGCTGAGGGTGACTGTTCCGAAGTAAATAGACCAGGGGTCTCAAACTCAATCTACCTTAGGGTCAGTGCCAGTCCTCAAATCCTCCCAGCGGGCCAATAATGTCACTCATGCCGCCCAGAACCTGCCCCCCAAAACTCCACCCCCCACCTGCCTAAGGAGGTCTGGGGTAGGGGATTGGGGTGCAGGGAGTTTGGGTGGGAGAGGGGGTCTGGGGTGCAGGCTCTGGGATGGAGTTTGGGTGCTAGGTGCAGGCTCTGGGGCTGGGAGTGCAGGAGGAGGGGGAGGGGGTGCAGGCTCTGGGAGGGAGCTTGAGGGCTGGGGGTGTGTTGGGAGGGGGTGCAGGCTCTGGGAGGGAGTTTGAGGGCTGGGGGGGTGTGGGGAGGGGGTGCAGGCTCTGGGAGGGTGTGTAGGGGATGCAGGCTTTGGGAGGGAATTTGAGGGCTGGGGGTGTGTCAGGAGGGGGTGCAGGCTCTGAGAGGGAGTTTGAGGGCTGGGGGGTGTCGGGAGGGGGTGCAGTCTCTGGGAGAGTGTGTAGGGGGTGCAGGCTCTGGGAGGGAATTTGGGTGCAGAAGGGGTGAGAGGTTGGGCTCTGGGAGGGAGTTTGGGTGGGGGAGGGGGTCTGGGGTGCAGGCTCTGGAATGGAGTTTGGGTGCTAGGTGCCAGCTGGAACAGGGGGTGGGAGTACAGGAGGAGGGGGTGGGGTGGGGGTTGCAGGCTCCGGGTTGCAGGCTCTGGGAGGGAGGAGGGGGAGGGGTGCAGGCTCTGGGAGGGAGTTTGGGGGTGGGAGCGGGGGTGGGGGGAGGGGGTGCAGGCTCTGGGAGGGGTTGGGGGTGTGGTGCTTACCTGGGGCTCCAAGGCGGGGCAGGCGGGGGGGCCTTCGCGCACTGCTGCCCCCAGGCACCGGCCCCGCAGCTTCCATTGGCTGCAGGGGTTCTAGGGGTGGGGGCAGTGGGCAGAGGCTCAGCCCCGCCCTGGGGCCACAGGGAGGGGCTGGCAGCCACGTGGAGCAAGCGCACAGGAAGCCGCTCAGCTCCACTGCACTGCTGGTGGTGGGCGGGGCCCTGGGCCATTTTAAATCGCCCGGGGGACACGTGGGGAGTGAGCCCCCGGGGGCGGCAGGCGGGGCCAAGGGAGAGACCCAGCCCCAAAATTGCTGGAGCTCCGCGGGCCACACTGGGGAGGTTCTTGGGCCGCAGACGGCCCGCAGGCCGGGATTTTTGAGACCCTTGAAATAGACTTAACCGCGTGTGGTCTGGTGGGTAGAGCAGTGAGCTGGGAGCTTGGGAAGTCCCTAATTCTACTTCTAACTCTCTCTCACTCAGTAGCTGTTGGTAAGTTTTCTAACTTGATTTGAACCAATCAATAAAATGGGTTTACTTATGTCACCTGGCGGAATGGAGGATTGTTTGCACAGTGCCTTGAGTTGGAAAGGTGCCAGCATAAATATTTATATTTTAACCTACTGTTGAGTAGAAAAGCTTCCTGTGTATTGGGGGTGCTGGGAGCTCTTGGAGGACAGCCTGAAGCATCTCGCTTGTAAAAATGGAAATTCTCTCCATGTCGTGCATTGCTTTTAGTCTAAAGGAATGTTTTGACCCTTATAGTGCTCAGCTCCTCTCATCAGAAGCTTTCAAAGTGCTTTGCAATGAAGGTTCCCCATTTGTAAAATAGGGGCAATACTTAAGGTACATAAGTAACTAACTGAAATTCATATGGGAGTAGAAGCTGGATTCCCTGACTGGTAATTCTCCTGATGCCTCCCTCAGAACTCATGTATTAAAATTATTGATTAAAAACAATTGCTGTTGGGTCATATTCACAATCGATTAACACTGCTTTATATTGGAGTACTTCAGCAGACTAGGAGACTGAAACATCACTGTTAATTGTTTTAACTTGTTACTGAATCCAAAGCTTTTTGCCTTTCAGTGCTGTATTCCCTTCTCCACAAAGCACTGGAGGCTTTGATTTTTTGTAAGTTAATATAACTTAATGTTTAAAAATAGTTCTTTTAGTGTTGTACCAGCACATCATAATCGGCCCCTCTGCCATCTCTCTAGAGACCTCTTGTTTTTTTGGCATTGCAAATCAAATTAACTTTAGATTGCCATAATTTGCATTCTTTCAGTGGGAGGCCATCTGACAGCACTAGGCAGCCAAGTAGAATTGAATGCACCAGGACTTGCCATTGTCCTAGAAGAGACATGTGGAAAAACTCTGCTTAAAAGTATAAACAGTTAATACCAACTTAGAAACTAAAATGTGATTGGCAAGAAAAGTTGCACTCTTCCTGTTTAGTGGATGTTGCCCCGATGCATTTGAGTGGGGAAGAGGGTTGTCTTTAAACCATGGCCTTGCCCCATCGAAGATGGTCATCCTATGGTTCAGACTTCAGTGTGGGCAAGTGCAATCAAGGTTTCATCCTTTCGTATCTGAGCTACCATTGTTTCTAAATTTTAATTCCCCTGCTCAGCTGCATATCAATCACTGAGGTGGGGCTGACAAAGAGTTCAGTTTTTAATGAAAGCATAGATTCTGCAGAAACAGATAGCAATGGTCCCTCTCCTCCCCAACTTATCAGAGAGAGCTTCCTGGAGTTTTCAAGTTCTGAACACTGTTACCACCCCAATGTTAAAGAGAAAAGTATGGGAAGTTTACTTTGTTCTACTTAACAGGGGGGTAGGAGTGGAGGCAGGGAACTCCCTCTAACACTTATGGAACTAACGTCCATTAATAATTGTTCAAATATATTTCAAGGCTATTAAATTTCATGTCTGTAAAGATCAGTGGTTCTCAACCTAGTTACCATTGTAGGCCGCATCCCATATTATCTGTGTGGCCCTGAGGATGTCACATGGGCTGCAGCTGTGTGCTGATTGGGCTGCAAGCAGCCCATGGGCTGCGAGTTGAGAACCACTGGTAAAGATATTCTGAATATTAAGTTTTAGACTGTTCAGTGTGCTAAGTTTCCAGTAAGGGTTATGACTATTTGGGTTAATATGTTGTCATCTAGACTTAACATTTTCCTTTACTTAATACATCAGTATTGAGAGCAAACATGAAGTCACAATCCTAGGAGGACTCAATGAATTTGTAGTGAAGTTTTATGGACCACAAGGAAGTAAGTACATGTCCTGTGCCATTATGATGTCTGGAAACTGGAAGTTGGAGCAAGAGGTCAAGGGATGTCATTGCACTTACGTTGCATCTTGACCACAACCTGTCCGATTTCTCCCAGCTGACAATAGGGGAAGATGGGGATGAGCGCTGAATTTCAAACCTTAATATTGGGTGAACATCATCCTCTCTCTTAGCTGAATGGCAGGTTGGTAGTTTTGACTGCTGTGCAAAGCCACAGCATTATCTTAAAATAGAGCTTAAATTTCAAAGGTCCTGAGTGACACCACTCCTGGGGTTTGGCATCTGGGAAAATCTGGCTTGTCGGTCGAATTTTATAAAGTGCTTGTAAACAAGATTGAAGGCAAAGATAGATTTTTCCAAAAGAATTAGCTCTCTTGCTGGATCTCTAATGTGTCTTAAATTAGTAATGTCTCTCAGGGTAAGTAGATTATTCTAACTTTTTTGTGGTCTGAATAAGACTCTTGGCCCTTTGTGCTGAAAACTAATGTAGTATCAGTTAAAATCAGAGCCTCAATAGAGACCAGTGCCCTTCACACCTTGGGGGAATGGCCATTACTATAGGTCTTTCTATCTGTGCTCTGTATCAAAGAAAGGAGGTTTGACATGAGGGCTTATTCTAAATGGTAATTATTTTTCCAGGTCTTTTTTTACTTAATGCCATTGTGCTTTTATTCTAGACAGAGTTCTGCAGTATGTCTAACACCTGCATTTTTCTCTGATTGCAGCACCATATGAAGGTGGAGTGTGGAAAGTTAGAGTGGACCTTCCTGATAAATACCCTTTCAAATCCCCATCTATAGGTAACCAATCATCGCTTCCAATCTAAATCTGTCTTGTTGCTCATGTAGTAGAGACGCTAACTACTATTTTATAGCATTTACCAACAATTACTGTAATTACTTTTTCACTGATTTTTATGTAGCGACTTTACTGAAGTCAGAGGCCTTCTGCAGGTTTCTGATAACCTTAACATTAAAGCATAGAAGGAAGGTCTTGTACTTAAATTACTGGACTGGGATTTAGGAAGTCTGGATTCAGTCCCTGACTGAGCTACAGACTTTCCTGTGATATTGGGCAAGTTACCGTCTCAGTTTTGTAAAAATGGGGATACTTTCCTATCTCCCAGGATTGTAAAGATAAATTCATTAATGTTTGAGAAGCTCAGATGCTTACAGTGAATGCAGTGGGTGCACTCACGGGTATCTAGATAGCATTATTCATTAACGTGCCGTACGGTCTGTGTGCATTTTATGATGTAATGTGCATTCTTGGATTGATCTCAGATTCAGAAGTAGGCTATTGGTGACCTTCTTTCCAGCAGCATGATTTGGAGGCCTGAAATACAGAAGCTGAAACCCGGTTTTACTAATCCTCTTTGTTATTAGTAAAATCATGTTCTTGTAGCGTGTGAAACAATGTAGGTCTCTGTTGCTGCTATGGTCAGAATAGCAGCAATGCTATAAAATTGGGTCGTGCCCATTTGGCTGAAGTAGTAATTATCCTTGTTCACATTGAACAAATCAATATCTTGGTAAGCCAAAGTTCTTATTTTAGGGCATGTCCATTGTGTCTTTCAGTCTTGAATAGCGGTGATCTAATTTCAGTATTTTTAAACTTCTCCAGTAGTTTGAAAATGATGAATAAAAAATAGCTAGTATTGTTTGTAAAACTGAATCAAATACAGCTACATGATTAGGTTTCAACATCCCTTTCTTGGGTTAAGAAATAGGTGCTGCTAACTCATGGAGTGATATGATAGTTGCCCGTTGAAAGGGCAAACTTGTAGTTCAGTCCACTGAAGTATTTTGCGGAGTCTTCCATCTAAAGAACTGAGAACAGCTTGAGGAAAATTGATATGGAAACTTGACAAAGTGGGTTGGAGTAGATGGGTCCCTTCCAATCCTAACATCCTGATATGAAGACAGTGGGTATTTGCTGATTACTTAATGCTCTTACGTGGAGACTGTTTTATTTAAAACCTTTGCCTCTTGCGTGCAAACTAATCTTTCTGGACCTTCATATTAGCTATGCCCATTGTGTATAGACAGTGTCATTATTCCCCATCTTGTATCTTTATCTTTTATATAAACATTCTTGTAGGCACGTCTAATCTGAATAACAACATGATCTTATGCTACCACCATTTGGCCTTCCTCTCACTGTCTGTCTGTAACACCAACAGACCCCGGTTGTCGGCAGGTGGGATTGAACCTGGGATCTCTGAAGCTTAGTGTATGAATCTCTACTGCATGAGCTAAAGTCACATGGCTCCTAGCCAAGGCTGTGGCAGACTTATCAATCTCTCAGTGGTTCTCAACCTACTTACCATTGTGGGCCACATATGTAGCTCTGTGTTATATGGGCTGCATTCACACAGTATATATACTACCTGTACATCTTAAAAAAATTAGGTTTACTATTTGTTATATGACAGCAATATGATTCAAATCAATACAGTACCTTTGATTTCAACACTGGCAAATGTCTATAAAGAGCTTTTTAAATTAGCAAAATAAGTCAAAACATTAACTTTTCAGATTAATTTACTGTAAGGGTGGCATGGCATGGTGTTTGCCATCCTCACTTCTGCGCTGCTGCTGGGCTGAGCGCACAAAGAGTGCAGCTGCGGAGCTTGTGGGGAGCCCTGGCCAGGGCTGGACGCCCCCCAGCCAGGGAATGCCCCTCATCACCCAACTCCCCTGGGACTGTCCCCATAGCATCCAGATCCCCCCAACACTGGGCCTGTACACCTGCTTTCCCTGCAGAGACAGGGTGCCCTGTCCAGGACAGAATGGCTCTCCCAGGGACAGCCCCCTCCAGCGTCTAGTCCCCCACCCTGGGACTGCTCCCCATCATCTCCCAGCCCCCCCAAGGACTGCCCCCTGGCACTCAACCCCCCATCCAGGGATTGTGCCCCAGTACCTAGCCCTCCATCCAGGGACTGCCTCCGGTCCCCCCCCACCTAGTCTGTCCCCCATGCACCACCCTCCCCATGCCCACTGGTTTCTTACCTCAATTGCAGGTAGCTCAGTCGCTCTGCCTGCCTGCCCCTGCAGTTCTAGTGCTGGGGAGCCTGCTCAAGCCAGGGTCACTCGACCTGCAGGATCGGGGGGTGCTGAGCTTCCTAGCCTCCTGCCGGGTGGGGGGAGGGGACTGAGGCTGAGCCCGATCCTGGGCTGCCCCATTTTTGCAACCAGCTCTGTGCCTAGCTTCGTGCCCAGGGCAGGTACCCCTCCCACTCTGTCCTAGTTATGGCCCTGAGGATGTCATGTGGGCCGCAGGTGTGTGCTGATTGGGCTGCAGGTTGAGAACCACTGCTCTACATGGTCTAGATGCCACTAGAGGGGGGGCAGTGCCACTCCAAGCAGGCATAGGTTATATGTCCACCCTGGAGTCGTCATATCTTTTCAATTGTAAATTCTTCAGGTTGGGGCCTGTCTCTAAGAAGTGCAAAACACCCAACAGGGTGCTATAAAATCATTCTCCCATCAAATCAGACTCCCACCCCCCAAACCCTCCCATAAATGATTGTATCCGTTTGCAGACTATAAGTATAGTGCATTGCCATGCCAGCAATTTTAGATGTGAGTGAGAGGCTGCCCTCGACAAATTGCAGTAATCGCACAACCTCTGCCTATCTTATTTAATTTAACACATTGATAAAAAGTTTAATTCCAAAGTGTAATTCTACTCTGAAAACTCACTCAGCGGATCTGCTCCTTGTGTGTATTGGAGTCACGCTGCTGACTTAGCTGCAAAAATAAATTTTGCTCCCATAAGCCCTGCAGAGCCTACACAGCTAAAAGTAAGCCAGATTCTATTCCTTGTACATCAGGTGTTTGTTAGGTTCCAGTCAATTACATGGAAGATAGTGACATTGCACTGGTGGTGTTGAGGACATCATTTCTCCTGGAGAACCTTTAGTACTGGTTGTGCTCTGACAGGTAGAAAACAACCTGGGATCAGAGACTGAAGTAGACTGAATTAGCAGAGCTGACAATTAGAGAGAACATCTTTTTTGCTTGCAAGTTCATTGTTCATTGTCTTGATGAGTCTCAGTACCCCATTCTTACCTCACCAGATCCCCTCTTGCACTCATACTCTGCCTCACAAATACCCACTTGTGGCTGTCAAAGCACTTCCTCCCCCATTGAAGTGTCTGCTGCTCTGGGGTCCATCCTCTCCTCTTCTTGAGAGAAGGCTGCTAGCAGCCCAGGTTACCGGCTGGGTGGAGTGGCATTGAGCAGAGTCTCCAGGCTGAATAAATCATAGAATTGTCAGGCTGAAAGGGACCGTGATAGGTCAACTAGTCAAGTCCCTTACACCAAGGCAGGACTAAGTATTGTCTAGACTGTCCCTGATAGGTGTCTAACCTGCTCTTAAAAAAACCTCCAATGTTGAAGATTCAACAGCCTCCCTACGTAATTGATGAATGCTAAGATAGCTCTGAGACTAAACCAAACAGACCTGGCACAGTGAGCTGAATTCCTATCAGCTGCTCAGCACAAGAACTTCTGGGAGGAGGGAGCTTCAGCTGGGAGTGGAATTGGGCAGTCACTGCCAGGGGGAGAGTACAGAAGACACTCTTATCCAGAGGAAGCAATAAGGCAGCTGCAACAGGGAGGAGGTTTGTATTTTCATTGGGTTACATTTCTGCCACCTGTTACTCCTGCACCTCAGTCTGGCTTATAGGCTAGAGCCAGAGCTGAGTGAACTTTTGGGCCTTCTCTCCAGGGACAGCAAGATTTCAATATAATGTTCTTGTGGAGAGAGGGAGAAAGTACCTCACGCCATTCTCTAGTAACGAATCTGACTGATGCAGGGAGTGATGGAAGCCTTGGAGGAGCTGTGTCCAGTCATCCTCAACTAGAAGCTGTGCCAGGTTTGAAGGAGGCTTGTGAGTAAGAGAGTCAGAGGAAACACAGCAGTAATCTACAACTGGGTTGTGTGCTGTTCAGCCAATGGTACTCTCTTCAGTTCCCATGAGGCAAGAGGTAGAAGACACTATTTGCCCTACCCCAAGCCTGGGATCACTAGAATTTGGGGAAATTAATGAATATGGTTTAACTGGCAAGATTCTTCTCTGGTTTGGTCTAACTAGTTTACTGATCAAGTATCAGAGGGGTAGCCATGTTAGTCTGAATCTGTAAAAAGCAACAGAGGGTCTGTTGCATCTGAAGAAGTGAGGTTCTTACCCACGAAAGCTTATGCTCCCAATACTTCTGTTAGTCTTAAAGGTGCCACAGGACCCTCTGTTGTAGTTTACTGATCTGTAACAAAAGGAGAAAAGGCAAGATCATTTCAGTGTGATGGCGATTCCTATAAACAGATGACACGACTGCCTATGGCAGACACAAGAAGTTTAGTCACTGCACTCACTAGGGCACTAAGGATATGGATTACACTACGCCAGTTGCATGCAGAAGGCAGTGTAAATTGTCTGTGCACATCAGTGGATCATATAAAATAGAACCAGTTCCCTTTTCGCCTTAATAAATTATACCTTGTATGTTGAAACTTTAAAACGAGTGCTCTTTTCGCAGCTTTCCCTGTTTCTCTCTAGTGCTCTGGAAGAACTTGGGTATAGTCCATTCAAGTTTTAGAAACCGTTAATGTGAACTGGAATGTAACACATTTTTCCAACAAAGTAGCATAGTGGCGTGGGGAAGTGTATTGCGTATTCCAAGGTGCTCTTGATGAAGTGTTTAGTCCTTCCTGTGCTTAAAGTGGACTCCAGTAGACAGTTTCCAACCTTTTAGAAACCAGCTTTTATTCCAACATGGCACAGAGTAAGTGCACAAGAATTTGACCCACCACACTACTGGGAGCTTCAATGTATTCTCCTTAGAGAAGTGTAACTAAAATAACTTTGTTCAGTTTGTTAAACAGGGGTTGGGCTGGCTTAGTACCCAGAAGGTGAACCTCAATGGAAAATCCAGATGCTTCAAGAAGTGGTGTAGATAATTCATATGTTGCTCTTCTTGATTTAATATTAAACCACTGCTCCAGGCAGGTATTAGTGACTCTGTGCTGCTGGAGAATCCCTTTCAGAATAGATTTAAAACTGAAATCCTTCCTGCTTGTCTTTGAAGATCATATGGCACTTCTTGCAGGAGAAGTATTAGCCCTGGTGTGGTGGCTGCTTTCCAGTTTTGGTCATTGTTTGCCTTATATAACTGAATATGTGTAAGGAATTACTTCCTTTCCTATTCAGCTTTGTAATATTGTTGTCCTGTGTTAAATAATTCCTCACCCCAGAGGTGGCACTCTCCCAAGTGCTTCCCATTTATAGCTTATAAAGCATCCTGGGCTCTTCCTGCATGAAAGGAGCAATAGAAATGGAAGTTGTCATCACTAATGCATTTGCAGCTTTCATTATCTTGGCCTGTGGGTACTTGCCACCTACTTCTGACTATGCATATTCATGTTATCTTTGTGCCTGTCATATAACTCACTGAAGCTACCAGGCTCAAAATAGTCTTGATGCAAGATCTGATTTTTCTTTCAAAGCAAGTGCATTTTTATCAGAAACTGGCATTTCCTTTTAGAATGCATGCATATAAGCCCAACATCCTTGTGTCCGGCTGTGACTCTGATCTTGAGGCTTCAAGTGTGGGGAAAAAACTGAGCAAATTTACTCAAGGGCCAGGATTTTAGTGGCAGTGTGAGTTAAATTGAATCCACCCAATTCAGACAACTCTAAAACTTGCAATATTTTTTAAGTAGTTGATTTTGCCAGAAATTTGTATAGTTGACTTTTGACATTGGTTTAAGCTGCTTTTAATCGTGTCCTTGGCAGTTGGTTTCATTATTCCACCCCCTGCACATTTATTTAAAAAAAACAAACAAACAAGTTCTGTCAGACGTAGAAGTTGGTTCCTTCTCTTTCTCCGGTGGGTGATCTGTTTTGAGCTGTTTACTATTTCAAATACCCTGTTGGCCTTTCATTTTTCCTTTAGGATTTGATATCTTCAGGAGAACATGCTTTTTAGCTTCTTCCTGTTTTTAAAAGGAGAATTGAGAAATGTTTTTAAATGTACTGTTTCAAGATCCCAAATCATGAGAATACTTGGTGTAAATGTAAAAAAATAAGTAATTATCTCTTAAACTTCCAAAGGCTGAGATTAGGATTTAATGGGTCTCTGTTCTGGATGCCACAAACACACAAACCCAAGACAAGTATTTCCTGCCCTACTCAGATGTTAAGTGATGTTGCCAATGGCTTGTAGAAGAAATGGAAACCTAGGAGCCTGAATTCCTGTTTTGGCATCTAAAAGCTTCTCTGTTTTGCTGGAATCACTTTGGTTCTTTATTACTATCTTTTCTCTGTAGCGTTTTGGCTATAAGTGCACATAATATTCCAAAAGACCACAATTATATCTCAAAATAACTTCCATATATTAATATATCAAGTCCTTGTTTCTCCTCCAATCCTGTGGCTTGTCTAATTTAGCCACAGTATCTTGCATTTATATAGCACCTTTCATCCCAAAGTAAACTACCTGCTATATATAGGGATCAGTGCAGCCACTTCTGGTGTGAAACCTGGTAGCTATTTAATAGTACTTGGCAACACTATACAAGATCATCAGATATCTCCTAGGCTGTACTCAATTTTTATTCTTTACGGCAAGTTCTATTTTTACTTCCAGCTCCTAGCTGGATTGCCTTACAATTTGCTACTTAAAATTTCATGAGTCACTTATCACCCCTGATCATTATGAATTTGCTCTTGCACGTATATACCAGTTCTTCTTCTAACCTATAAGAAACTTGAACATATCCTTCAAATATAGAGGGAAGGATGAAACACCAGAAGGCAATATGTATCCACTCCTCCATTCTGTTCTGTTGACATATACTGAACACTCAGTACTGCTTCCCTGCCACAGTCAGGGAATGGTGGAAACAGGTTGACAAAATGTAGAAGCTGCTTTCAGCATGACTTGGCACAGATTCACACTGTCCCTTGTGCCCGTCACTGAAGCCTGTGTGTCATGTGACAGTTTACCTAAGCAATAAGGTGAATTGACTCTTGGAACAATTCTGTGGCAGTTCTGCAGGTTTTGCTAGATTTTCTAGAATCTGCTCTTTAACCTTGATTTTAGTTAAATTGGTGAATAGTGTCTTCCTAGTTAGGAAAGGGATTGTCTAATGATTAACCCAAGACTAGGAGTTCTGAGATCTCAGGTCTGCCACTGTTTTGCTGTGACTAAAGACAAGTCATTTAACCTCTCTGGCTGAGTTTCCCCATCTATTTATACATCAGAGCTTGGAGGTATAATGTTGCAGAAGTATCTAAGATACTGTAGTAAAAATGCTACAAACGTGAAAAGTACTGTAATAAAAATAGCTGTGGGACAGTTTACATTACTTGTGATGGTTGCAATGTAAACTGTCCCAAGCAGTTTTGTTAGTGATTTGGTGTTATAAAGCACATTTCACACTTAGCTTAAAATGCTTAGAGGTAAACAAACAGCCAAATCCTGTACTAAAATAGGCTCTGTGGTCCAGAGCTGGAGTACCAGATTCCAGGACCACTACCGTTGTGTAATGAATGCCTCTGTGCTAAGGTAGTGCAGTGCAAACAGCACTATTTGTCTGATGTTACCAGTTAATATGCTGAATAATCTCTTAACCTGAGACTCCTTAAAAGAACCTTTATCCGTAACTTTTACTGGCAAGGGGGAGAGATTACCTAATGCAGAGCTGTGCACAAGGTAGTAATCCTCCATCCCCTGTGAGGTGGGTAGTTACCCCACTTTACAGCCAGGGAAACTGACACAGATGAAATGACTTGCCTCAGTCCACAGAGAGAGTCTGTGATGAGCTGGGATTAGAATTGAGGTCTTGGCTTCTAGCCCTGTGCTTGGTCCCCTCTAGATCACACTACACAGTTTTTGAGAGCTCTTCTGGAAGATGGCACCTATAAATACTGGTATTCCTCCCTCCCATTCTTTGTCTGCATTACATATGACCCTAACTTCATTCTTATTTGTATTCTGATAGCATCCACCACCCTGTTGTGCTAGGCACTGTACAAACACAGCACAGAAAGATGGTCCCTACCCCCAGGAGCTTGCACTCCTAAGTATAAGACAAGACGACAGATAGATACAGACAACAAATGGGGGAATACAAGGAAACAATGATACAGTGTTGGTCAGCATGATAGGCAGCAGTCCCAGCACACCAGAAGCTTAACCACTGTGTGGTCTGAACCAACTACATCTCGGTCCAGAGGCAAGAGCACAACCACAGAGTTGTGCTATAGTCTGACTGAACCATTACATCACTCTAACAGGATGCTAAAATCACAGCTTCCTTGTGACAGTTTGCATGTTAACTACTGCGCTGAGATAATGGGTCAGGAATGGCCAGCTCGTACCGAAGCTGGTTATGGTATTTGGCTGTCCATGTGGCAGTAACAGAGGCACGTTACATAAGAGAGATGTGACTCTGCTGCCATAATGGGTCAGGCAGGAATGAGGTTAAAAAGTCCAACTGGCCTTGACTTATGAGATGAATACCCCCATGGGGACCTGGGAGAAAGGTATAAGGTTGAAACCAAAACCAAGTGGATATAAACTGGCTACACTTCTGCTAGGTTCCACTGACATGGTCTGAACTCCTTTTAAAGGTGGCATTGCTTTATTCCTGGTGCAGTTCAGTCCCATAAGGTTGTTTCCTTGTCAAGAGGGAAGAGACAACTCTGAAAGTTGAAACTTGCTACGTGCGTGCCCTTTTCTTGTCTTGTTTGTGTCAGCAGGGCCACCTCTCCCTGCTCTTGTTAGAGGGCTGTACTATACATCAGAAAAAAAGTCTTCATGGGACCTCTCACAACCTACCGGCTAACTGGCTGTACTTTGAGCACAGATAAGTGATGGGCTGCCCTTTGAGGCAATGCATGGTGGATTGCAGCCAATTCCTGATATGGAGGGGAAGTAGCAACTGGTGCAAGAATGTCCCAGCTGCTACAGGCTAGCACTACAGGTAGTTTGTGCAATTGCAGTGGTGGAAGGGATAGTGAGACAGCTTCCAGTCGATGTTCCCGTTGATTCTTCCTCCTGCACTACCATATTTCCAGTACCAAAGCAGTCATTCCACCTGAAGAGGTGGACAGTTGGCCCTGATGCAGGCAGGACAGTCTGTCTCAAACAGTCCGTGGTGTTAAACTCCAAAGGCATGTCTACACTGGAAAGAAGAACTCAGGATACAGAGTCTCAGAGCCTGGGGTCAATTGACTCTGGCTTGTGAGGCTTACACTGTGGGGCTAAAAATAGCAGTGTAGCGGTTCCCACTCGGGCTGGAGCCTGGGCTCTGAGACCTGAAGAGGGGGGTGGGTCTTGGAGTCCGGCTGCAGCCCGAGTGGGAATGTCTAAACTGCTATTTTTAGCCCCACAGCCCGAGCTTACGTCAGTTGACCTCGGCTCTGAGACTTGGCACCACAGTGTTTCTTTCCAGTGTAGATATACCCTAAAGTTTGAATGACCTAAAAAGCAATTAAAATATGAAATATGCTTTCAACGGAAAGAGCTGTTGGCTCCAGTTCATCAGGTAGGACCAGGACAGTTGCCTTTCGAGATAGCAACTAGTCATCTTGGTAATCTTGCTCTGCCTCTAAGGAAAAGTATATCTGAGAGAAGGTAGTTTGTGATGGTGAGCAAGCACTGCCAGTACTCTAAACCCTATCTTTGGGCTATTCATAGCCCCATCTTACTTGGCTGACCACTATCTCCAAAAACCATCCTTGATGTCTGCTTAAAGAAGTCTTTAAAGAAGAGACCAAGGACAGGGTAGGCCTGTTACTCAATGAGGGGGGGGGGAACAATAACAGAAAATGCGGAAATGGCAGAGGTGCTTAATGACTTCTTTGTTTCGGTTTTCATCAAGAAAGTTGGTGGTGATTGAACGTCTAACACAGTGAATACCAGTGAAAATGAGGTAGGATCAGAAGATCCTAAAATAGGGAAAGAACAAGTTAAAAATTACTTAGACGAATTAGGTGTCTTCAAGTCACCAGAGCCTGATGAAATGCCTCCTAGAATACTCAAGGAGCTGACCGAGGAGATATCTGACCCATTAGCGATTATCTTTGAAAAGTCATGGAAAATGGGAGAGATTCCAGGAGACTGGAAATAGGCAAATATAGTGCCAATCTAAAAAAAGGGAAAATAAGGACAACCCAGTGAATTACAGACCAGTCAGCTTAACTTCAGTACCCGGAAAGAAAATGGAGCAAATAATTAAGCTATCGATTTGCAAACATCTAGAAGATAATAAGGTGATAAGTAACAGTCACCATATGGATTTGTCAAGAACAAATCGTGTCAAACAAACCTGATAGCTTTCTTTGACAAGGTAACAAGCCTTATGGATAGGCAAATGCAAAGTACTCCACTTAGGAAGGAACAATCAGTTGCACACCTATAAAATGGGAAATGACTACCTAGGAAGGAGCATTGCGGAAAGGGATGTGGGGGGTCAAAGCGGACCACAAGCTAAATATGAGTCAACAGTGTAACACTGTTGCAAAAAAAGCAAACATCATTCTGGGATGTATTAGCAGGCGTGTTGTAAGCAAGACACTAGAAGTAATTCTTCCACTCTACTCTGCACTGATTAGGCCTCAACTGGAGTATTGTGTCCAGTTCTGGGCACCACATTTCAGGAAGGATGTGGACAAGAGAGTCCAGCGAAGAGCAACAAAAATGATTAAAGGTCTAGAAAACATGACCTATGAGGGAAGATTGAAAGAATTGGGTTTGTTTAGTCTGGAAAAGAGAAGACTGAGAGAGGGGACATGATAACCGTTTTCAAGTACATAAAAGGTTGTTACAAGGAGGAGGGAGAGAAATTGTTTTTCTTAACCTCTGAGGATAGGACAAGAAGCAGTGGGCTTAAATTGCAGCAAGGGAGGTTTAGGTTGGACATTAGGAAAAGCTTCCTAACTATCAGGGTGGTTAAGCACTGGAATAAATTGCCTAGGGAGGTTGTGGAATCTCCATCATTAGAGTTTAAGAACTGGTTAGACAAACACCTGTCAGGTATGATCTAGATAATACTTAGTCCTGCCATGAGTGCAGGGGACTGGACTAGATGACCTCTCAAGGTCTCTTCCAATCCTGTGATTCCTTGTGGCACATTGCTGTGAATACTCCATTCAGAAGGCCATCTTTGCAAGGTGTCTGAGTTCTATGGCATGCTACCATAGTGCATATTTTTAGTGAGGGTTTTGAGAAAACGAGAAGCCAGTACCCTGAATGCACAAATCTGTCCATAGAAGCCATCTGAAGTAGATGACAGAATTTGGGAGTCTGTCCTCAGATACAGAAGTCTGTAGCTTCTCATACCAGAGAGGTCAACTGGTTTCTGTAGAAGTCGTCCCTTGTGAACTTCAATTTATTTTAACTATCAAGATAGCTTCTTACTATAGCCGCTTAGTCCGTATAGGGTGACCAGATGAGATGAAGAAAATATCGGGACACCGGGAGGGGGGGGGAAGCAGAGTGCTGCCAGCCGGCCGAACAAAAAAAAAAAAAAAAAAGCCGAGTGATCCCGGTGGCGCAAAATATCGGGACAAAAATTGCGGTCCCGCCCAAAGATCGGTCGGGACGCGGGACAAACAGCTCAAAATCAGGACGGTCCCGATTTTATCGGGACATCTGGTCACCCTAAATCTGTAAGACACAAGTTTACTTATGGCTCCTTCAGTGAAGGACAAACGTTTGTAGGTTCAAAAGTATAAGGTGACTCTGAGACTAGTTCACAGGTTTAGGCTCATATTTCTAAATTTCAGACATCAGGATACCACTTCACTGTCATTCTGCCCAGAGAGCCAAAATCTGAGGAAATTTCATTAAGGTGCCAGGAGCCCACTGAAATCTGTCCAGTTCTTGAAATTTTACAGATCTGTTAACTTACTTTGTTTGGCGAAGCCAAGAAAAGACTGGCAGTCTCGAAGTTGTGTATATAAAGGAGGTCTGTGCAAGAATAAATTTGTGTATGGTTGGGCTCTGTCAGCCAAAGTAATGGCTACTTCAGGGCTTTCAGGGAAGTATCAAGAAGACTTTTGCAAGGAGCATGTTAGGCACTCAGTACATACATGTGCCTGATATCAAGGGAGGGCATCTTACCCTCCTCTTCTAATTCTCATCTGGCTTCCTCCCCTCACAATACAAGCCTATTCTGGTCTCTTCCAGCCTAAAAAGGAAAAAGTCCTTGACCCCATCTGCCTTTCTAACTTACATCTCATCTTCCTTTCACCTTCAAACTCAAATACAGTCTACATCCATTGCCTTCGAGTTCCTCCATCTCCACCCTTGATTCTCTCCCGTGAAACTGTTCTCTCACCCAGATATCTAATGGCATCTTCCTGGCCAAATCTCTACTCCAGGGGTCGGCAATCTTTCAGAAGTGGTGTGCCGAGTCTTCATTTATTCACTCTAATTTAAGGTTTTGCGTGCCAGTAATACATTTTATCGTTTTTAGAAGGTCTCTTTCTATAAGTCTAATATATAACTAAACTATTGTATGTAAAGTAAATAAAGTTTTTAAAATGTTTAAGAAGCTTCATTTAAAATTAAATTAAAATGCAGAGCCCCAGTGGCCAGGACTCGGGCAGTGTGAGTGCCACTGAAAATCAGCTCGTGTGTCGCCTTTGGCACGCATGCCATAGGTTGCCTTCCCCTGCTGTATTGTATTATTTAAAGTTATGGTTATGGAGAACATGCCAAAGTTCTTAGCCAACTGGAAAAGAGCTTTATATTTAAGACGTATAGCTTCCACTTCACTGAAGGATCATATATATATATAGTCATTTCAACCATGCCTAGTCTTTATTTGGAAATATAGACGACATTCATTATACTAACTCAAACGGTAACACATCTCTACCTGTAATAGTGCAGGACTAAGTGACTGCACAATTTCAAGTAATGTGTGGGACTTGAAGGGCCTACTCATAATCAAGGACAAAATGAGGAGGGCATGGGATGGAAGTATCCTAGAATGCAGATGGCCTAGAGGAAAAGATGTCTGAGATGGAGGACAAGTCCTGTGGAGAATCTTTAAGATTTGGAATAAGATCTTAAAATGGATTAGGAAGCTAATTAGGAATGTGGGCAAGGGGAATGGGTGTTTTGTGTTCCTTCTTGCAGAAGAGACACTCGAAATTTGGAGGACTTGAGCCTTGGGACATCATATAAGGGAAGGAGTGGCAATTTTCCAGTCAAGAAGCAATGAAGAAATGAATAAGTCCTGGGAGAAGAGTGATCAAGATGTCAAGTGTGGGTGGTGCTTAGATAGACAAACTTGCCTCTTCACCGGTACAATTTTGGAGTTAGCCTGGCCATCTAGGCATATAATGAGCAGAGTGAGTTTGGTAGACCAACATGCTGACCAACATTCTCATTTTCTTTCCCTGCCTATACCCATCTCTTCTCTTTTACTTACATTGGAAGCTCTTTGGGGGAGGGACAGGCTTTTTGGCCCGGATTTGTACAGCACCCAGCACAATGGGGTCTAAGTCCATGACTAGAGATAGGTGCTACAAACAATAATGAGGTTAATTTAATCTTAGTTTGCTAACTGCTGAAAAATGTGCCCCTGGGTGCTGTTTAGCAGATGTAATCTTAAAGTGCAAAGCAAGTTAGTTTATTGTGACATTCTTGTCGCTGTCAAACCATAGAATTTTTCATTTCTGTAAACTAGAAGTCAGAACAAAAAGCATTATCAAAATAGTAACTATTTTTAGTTCAGACCACACTTCTTAGACTGCCTGAGTCTTGAAATTGAAACACTTCTGTTGCTGTGTTTTCTAAAGACCTGAGGTATCAATTGTTCTCTTGCTGTATTGCTTCTGAATGTTGACAAGTCTTAACTGTATGTTTCTGCAGTACCAGATGCTTCTAAATGCCTTACAAAAGCTGCTTAATATTGAGATTGAAAGTTTATAGAAGACCTTTGTTGGAAAGACCATTTTAGAAAAAGTTTAATCCTAGAGCAAATGTTAAGCTTAGATCTTTTTGTTTGTTCCAAAAACCCTACAGCTTTGTAAAGCATTTTATCTAAAAAAAAAAAATTATGCGCTTAATGGTTCTGATGGGCAATATTTTTCAAGATAATACTGGATGCAAAACCTTGAAATACAATTGTCCATAAACAGGGGCTTTGGTGAAGTGAACAGCAGAGACCCTAGGGTCAAATATGACTTGTACATTTGAAAGGTCACATAGCTATATATAGCTAAGCCAAGGTTTCCATTGAAATTATTCAAATGAGGGCTCACTTCTTTCTGTAAACTGCTTACCAAGTGTGCTCATTTTTTGTGGCTACTTTCTGCTGTTAACCACTCTCTCTCTTTACAGGATTCATGAATAAAATTTTCCATCCCAATATTGACGAAGCGTAAGTAAATCCTTAGTATGTGGTATTTCTGATTAGCGGTATTATTTAATTCTAGTTGTTGTTTATTTTCATAAGAAAGCCAAAGCAGCGTTTTCATAGTGTGCTAATAGGGCTGGATAAAGCTGTCATCTAATCTAACACTAACAGTCCAGGGTAAGAATTTGATCTGAGAGGATAGTGTTTCATAAAACTACCCCACAGGTAACTTTTCCGGCAGAGTTCAGGCTGTATGAAGTACTGGGTAGGAAACATACTGCCAAAGTTTTCCTTGTGTGATCTATGCATAGGCAACATTGGGTGCTTTTATAAATAAATGAGGCACATGTTGTGGCATAGAAGGACCAGGGTTGCTAGTTCCCCTTTTCAAAGATACCTTCTCAAGACAATAACTCTAGCTAGACTCACCAGCCCCTCTGTTGGTAAGCATTAGTCCATAAATTATGTAAAA
This sequence comes from Terrapene triunguis, assembly GCF_002925995.2. NCBI lineage: Eukaryota > Metazoa > Chordata > Testudines > Emydidae > Terrapene > Terrapene triunguis. The sequence goes on along the minus strand of NW_020664419.1, from coordinate 720,248 downwards.
TACATACTAGAAAACCCTTCTTAAAGGAAATCATAAAAATCTGGTCACTTCCATATAGTCAGTTTGTTGAGATATCTGTTGAATCGGGTTCTCAGCCTTTTTCTTTGAGACCCCCCCCCCCACAACATGCAATAAAAATGTCAGGACCCGGTGGGGGGGGGGGGTGCTCTGGGCTGGGAGGGGCTTGGGCATAGGTGTAGTTTGACTTCTGTTTGGGGGGGGGCAGGGGCCAGGAGGGCTTGGGCCAGCTCTGCACGGCGGGGTCCAGGGAGGGAGCGCCACCTCCACCCCCAGCTCGCTTCAGCAGGCCACCCAGCCTGTTTGGGTTGTGGGGGGGCAACTAAAAATTATAACTCAAAGGTGCGGGGCTCAGCTCAAAAAGTTTGAAAAGAGCTCAGAGTGCAGGCGAGGGGTAGCTGGGGCTGTGTGCGGGCAGGGAGGGGTTAGCTCAAGGGCAGGGAGAGGGGTAGCTAGGGGCTGTGTGGGCAGAGGGGTAGCTCAGGGTGCAGGGAGAGG